>NC_092170.1:12842337-12977337 GCF_045791955.1 Oncorhynchus clarkii lewisi
TGCCTCAAAGCCCCACACTAATAGACTGCCTCAAAGCCCCACACTAACAGACTGCCTCAAAGCCCCACACTAATAGACTGCCTCAAAGCCCCACACTAATAGACTGCCTCAAAGCCCCACACTAATAGACTGCCTCAAAGCCCCACACTAATAGACTGCCTCAAAGCCCTACACTAATAGACTGCCTCAAAGCCCCACACTAATAGACTGCCTCAAAGCCCCACACTAATAGACTGCCTCAAAGCCCCACACTAATAGACTGCCTCAAAGCCCCTCACTAATAGACTGCCTCCAATATGCCTCAAAGAAAATTGTTTCACGTGTACTCTATGGAGTCATTCATAATACATTTATGAATGGGAATGTATTTTTCTTAGCACTTAATATGGGTGCTTTTTTAAGCGTTGGCCCACCTGAGTATCATTCAGTCCAACTCTATTTGAAAAGGATACCATGTATTATGAGGCCTCGTGGCACATAGCACTGATTACATTAGCCAATGTGTTGATATTGGACTTAAACTAACAGCTGCTTGTTTTACTGAACTCTTTCAAAAACCCACTTTCTGGCCCAGAGGAATCAGACTGATTGTTACTGTACTATAAATCTGAGGTAGACTTAAATAAAAGCCTCTCGTCACCACACTTAAAATAGCAACATAGTAGACTACAGACATTTTTGGCTGCACACTTCTTTGAATTCTTCAAATTGATCTATAGATGCTCAAAATATCAAGAAACTGTCAACTGCAGCTGTTGATATGCAACAGCTTGCTAACGTCTTTATGTGGGTCATTGTTGGGTCATTATTTGGGTCATTGTTAGGTCATTATTTGGGTCGTTATTGGGTCATTATTTGGGTCATTGTTGGGTCATTGTTGGGTCATTATTTGGGTCATTCTTTGGGTCATTATTGGGTCATTGTTGGGTCATTATTTGGGTCATTATTGGGTCATTATTTGGGTCATTATTGGGTCATTATTTGGGTCATTGTTGGGTCATTATTTGGGTCATTGTTGGGTCATTATTTGGGTCATTATTGGGTCATTATTGGGTCATTATTTGGGTCATTGTTGGGTCATTATTTGGGTCATTATTGGGTAATTTTTGGGTCATTATTTGGGTCATTGTTGGGTCATTATTGTGTCCTCATCATCATACATGGGAAATGCTAACGCTCTAAATCACATTTTATTTGTCACATGCTTTGTAAACAACAGGTGTAGACAGTGAAATGCTTACTTACAGGCCCTTCCCAACAATGCAGAGAGAAAACCAGAAATATAACACAAGGAATAAATACACAATGAGTAACGATACCATAGCTATATACACAGGGTACCAGTACTGAGTCAATGAGTAACGATAACTTAGCTATATACACAGGGTACCAGTATAACACATTTACAACAGACACCCACGGAGCATCGTTACCCATCACACCACAAAAGCCGCGGCCCTTGCAGAGCAAGGGGAACAACTACTTCAAGGTCTCAGAGCGAGTGACGTCACCGATTGAAACGCTGTTAGCGCGCACCACCGCTAACTAGCTAGCCATTTCACATCGGTTACACCAGTCGATGAGTAATGATAACTTAGCTATATACACAGGGTACCAGTACTGAGTCAATGAGTAATGATAACTGAGCTATATACACAGGGTACCAGTACCGAGGCGATGTGCAGGGGTATGAGGTAATTGAAGTAGATATGTACATAAAGGTAGGGATAAAGTGACTAGGCAAGAGGATAGATAATAGTATGTGATGAGTCAAAAGGGTCAGTGCATATAATCCATCAACACATGTCTGCTGGCTATTACCAAAGATGGTAGATAAATGAAGAGAATTCACTCATTAAATGAAGATAGTTCACTCAGTTTAGCAGTGAAATAAAATAGTCAGTTCCAGTCTACTTAACTGGGTGTGTCTCGCATAGACACAAATACAACAATAGCAGCTGGGTCTGGTCTACTTAGTTCATTGACTTTTATTGAACCAGAAAAAAACAGTGAATGGGGTGTCCTCTTCCATCTCTGCTATTACTAGTAACCTCTTCCTGCTTCAGACAATGGATAACTTCCTGAATTCTTGCCTATCGCCACTCCTAAGGTCCTCTCCCCCAGCAGCAGCACATGCTAATTGAGCGTGCACGACATGCTGATGTGACCTCCCAATGAGTTAATGAAAAGAGCAGGGTAGCTGGGCGGGGCACTGGGCGGCAGGGCTCCTTACATGACGCTTGCTGAGGAAGAATGAGCTGAACCAATGTTGGGTTGAGCAGTGTGTGTTGAGGTAGTGTGTGTTGAGGTGGTGTGTAGGGCAGCGTTGGGGTGGGAGGACCTCCTACTCCTACTTTCACTCTCAAACGTTGAGCTCCAAATCAACCACTAGCCACCCCTATCCCTTGACAATTCAAGTACTGTATATCTGAATAGATCGGCTAGTTTGAAGGAATAGCTCCACCTTTCCTCTTACCTCTTGGATACACCAATCCAATCCTCTCGGATCTGGTGCCAAGGGGGTAGAGGCTAGGGGTCGATCAGGTGCTGGTGAGGTGGTGTAGGGCTGGGTTGAAGTAGGAGGTAACAAGGGTACCTTTTATTTTCATTCTCTCTCTCCCAGGTGACCCTGCTTGTCCTTAGAAACCAAGTGTGGGTGTGGCCTGGAATGACAATATGGCGACCCATCCTTGGTTTCTGAGGCCGTGCGGACATACACATTTTAAACCAAGAGCTGTTGGGTATTATTTTTGTGTTATGCAATAGAGCTGGTTTCCCAACCCAGGAGTATCAGGAGTACATGTTACACCAAAAACACAACAAATCAAAATGTGTTTCTGGACATGAGTCGACTGCAGCAGGTTACACCTGGTTACACCAGGTTACACCAGGTACAGGTTTCACCTTACAGTGAAATGCTTACTTAACCAACAATGCAGTTAGATTTTTTATTTTGATGAATTAAAATTGAAATATAACAAACAATAGCAATAGTGAGGTTATATACAGGGGATTCTGGTACAGAGTCAATGTGGAGGCTATATACAGGGGGTTCTGGTACAGAGTCAATGTGGAGGCTATATACAGGGGGTTCTGGTACAGAGTCAATGTGGAGGCTATATACAGGGGATTCTGGTACAGAGTCAATGTGGAGGCTATATACAGGGGGTTCTGGTACAGAGTCAATGTGGAGGCTATATACAGGGGGTTCTGGTACAGAGTCAATGTGGAGGCTATATACAGGGGGTTCTGGTACAGAGTCAATGTGGAGGCTATATACAGGGGGTTCTGGTACAGAGTCAATGTGGAGGCTATATACTGCGGGTTCTGGTACAGAGTCAATGTGGAGGCTATATACAGGGGGTTCTGGTACAGAGTCAATGTGGAGGCTATATACTGCGGGTTCTGGTACAGAGTCAATGTGGAGGCTGTATACAGGGGGTTCTGGTACAGAGTCAATGTGGAGGCTATATACAGGGGGTTCTGGTACAGAGTCCATGTGGAGGCTATATACTGCGGGTTCTGGTACAGAGTCAATGTGGAGGCTATATACTGCAGGTTCTGGTACAGAGTCAATGTGGAGGCTATATACAGGGGGTTCTGGTACAGAGTCAATGTGGAGGCTATATACAGGGAGTTCTGGTACAGAGTCAATGTGGAGGCTATATACAGGGGGTTCTGGTACAGAGTCAATGGGGAGGCTATATACAGGGGGTTCTGGTACAGAGTCAATGTGGAGGCTATATACTGCGGGTTCTGGTACAGAGTCAATGTGCGAGGGCACTGGTTAGTCGAGGTAATTGAGGTAATATGTACATGTAGGTAGAGTTAAAGTGACTATGCATGGATAACAAACAGAGAGTAGCAGCAGTGTACTTAATGATGGTGTTGGAGTCGTGCCTGACCGTGCAGTCATGGGTGAACAGGGAGTACAAGAGGGAACTGAACACGCACCCCTGAGGGGCCCCTTTGTTGAGGATCAGCGTGGCAGATGTGTTGTTACTTACCCGTACCATCATAAACACAGTTTGGTAGCTGGCCATGTCATTTCCATGGCACAAATATTTATTCTCAATGGAGTCAATGTTTATTTGCATGTCGACAAATGCAAGTGAAAGCATTGATCAAATGACTTGAGAATAGAGATCAACCCATCAACAGGGATACAACATTCCAGTCATAGTCAGTACAACCCAGTCAAACACAATTCCTGCACATCTCATTCATTACGTGTTTGTAAGCAATGTTTCTCAGGTGAGGCTCAGGGATAACCTAATCTCAGCATTGGAAAATAGTCCTGATGAGTCTCACATGGCTAACCACACTCTTTGGGAAAAGGCATAAACGACTTCATTCATTTTTAGGAGCCGAGATGAACAGACTTGTTTTAGCAACAGCATTAATCAGTTTAAGTTAGTTTTAGGCTATATTATGAACTTCTAACCTTGCAGCCAAAGAGACTGCTTCTATGCAAGGAATTCAGAGTTGAGTTGAGCACACCAGTCCTTAATTCTTTGCAGTAAGGGCACTTTCAACCCATAAGAGATTGCTACATATGGTCTCTGCTGGGTCAGTCCAAAAACATATTTTGGACCTTCTTTCCCTCTGCCCCCATCTCTCTCACGGCTGTTTTCTGTCCATCCATATGTCTCCCTCCCTCTATTTCTCTCACTGTCTTGTTTCTTCTTCTTTCCTGTCCTCCCCCTCTGCCTGTAGCGGTGACTCACGTCCATTATCTGTCTCTGTCTGTCTGTCTGTCTGTCTGTCTGTCTGTCTGTCTGTCTGTCTGTCTGTCTCTGTCTGTCTCTGTCTGTCTCTGTCTGTCTCTGTCTGTCTGTCTGTCTCTGTCTGTCTATATCTAGCTACTGTCTGTCTGTCTGTCTGTCTGTCTGTCTGTCTGTCTGTCTGTCTGTCTGTCTGTCTGTCTGTCTGTCTGTCTGTCTGTCTGTCTGTCTGTCTGTCTGTCTATATCTAGCTACAGTCTGTCTGTCTGTCTGTCTGTCTGTCTGTCTGTCTGTCTGTCTGTCTGTCTGTCTGTCTGTCTGTCTATGTCTAGCTAAAATCTGTCTTTTTCTGTCTATGTCTAGCTACAGTCGGTCTGCTGTTCTTGCCTGCTACTGATTACAGTTAACGGCTGGGCTGCTATGTGTTTTCTGTATGGCAGCCTATAATATTTGTGCAATGATAATGACATGGCCAGCTACCAAACTCTGACATGACCAACAACACTTCGTAGAGACATAAAACATAATTTGCTGTCTGATAGATAGTGTTTCTGATGGCTGTGTGTGTGTGTTGTGTGTGTGTGTGTTGTGTGTTGTGTGTGTGTGTGTGTGTGTGTGTGTGTGTGTGTGTGTGTGTGTGTGTGTGTGTGTGTGTGTGTGTGTGTGTGTGTGTGTGTGTGTGTGTGTGTGTGTGTGTGTGTGTTGTTCTATCGGAGTTGAAGGAACTGCCATTCTGATGTCTGTTTGGAATTCCTGTACAGTTTCTCTTGTTGGATGGATGTCTTCCCTCCGCGCTAGGCCACAGAGGCTCTTGGACAGTGTGTGTGTGTGTGTGTGATCATGCACGTGTGTGTGAAAGCTCACTGAGCACTTCAACAGGAGCAGATTAGCAAGCTCTCAGCCTGCTTATCTTTTATTGCCAAAGCATCTGCGTGTCTTTCAGTGCTCTCTGTTGTATTACTCTTCTCCTTTGCTGTGCGTTCTTTAGATTTTCCTTTGCATAAGCTTTAGAAGTTCAAAAGGGGATTAAAAGGAGACTTCCTTATTGTCAACATCTCAGCTGCAAGGCCTAAACAAACATTAATGACCATAATTATTGTACGGTTAAGGTAATAATGTGGTGTGCTTCCTGCTTCCCTCGGATAGGAACGAGAAGAGCCACGGGCAGCAATGTGGTTAGGGAGTTAAGACTGCTCAGTGATTATCTGGGCTCCAACATACACAGTTTTGCTATGGGGGAGACCCTGATTTGTCATGTGGTCTCAATCTACACAAACAAAAAAGAGCCAAATGGTTTTTAAAGACTGCTAACTCACAGAGCTGACTCCACTTCTTATCCCCCCTTTTCTCTCTCTGCCTCTATTGCTCTCTCTCTCAATCTCTCTCTCTCTCTCTCTCTCTCTCTCTCTCTCTCTCTCGCTCTCTGCCCCTCTCTCTCTCTCTCTCTCTCTCTCTCTCTCTCTATCTGCCTCGCTCTCTCTCTCTCTCTGCCTCTCTCTCTCTCTCTCTCTCTGCCTCTCTCTCTCTCTCTCTCTCTCTGCCTCTCTCTCTCTCTCTCTCTCTCTCTCTCTCTCTCTCTCTCTCTCTCTCTCTCTCTCTCTCTCTCTCTCTCTCTCTCTCTCAATTAAATTCAATTCAAGGGGCATGGGAAACATGTGTTAACGTTGCCAAAACAAGTGAGGTAGATAATATACAAAAGTTAAATAAACAATAAAAATGAACAGTAAACATTACACATACAGAAGTTTCAAAACAATAAAGACATTAGAAATGTCATATTATATATATATATATATATATATACAGTGTTGTAACAATGTACAAATGATTAAAGTACACAAGGGAAAATAAATAAGCATAAATATGGGTTGTATTTACAATGGTGTTTGTTCTTCACTGGTTGCCCTTTTCTTGTGGCAACAGGTCACACATCTTGCTGCTGTGATGGCACACTGTGTTATTTTACCCAGTAGATATGGGAGTTTATCAAAATTGGATTTGTTTTCGAATTCTTTGTGGATCTGTGTAATCTGAAGGAAATATGTCTCTCTAATATGGTCATACATTGGGCAGGAGGTTAGGAAGTGCAGCTCAGTTTCCACCTCATTTTGTGGGCAGTGAGCACATAGCCTGTCTTCTCTTGAGAGCCATGTCAGCCTACGGCGGCCTTTCTCAATAGCAAGGCTATGCTCACTGAGTCTGTACATAGTCAAAGCTTTCCTTAAGTTTGGGTCAGTCACAGTGGTCAGGTATTCTGCCACTGTGTACTCTCTGTTTAAGGCCAAATAGCATTCTAGTTTGCTCTGTTTTTTTGTTAATTCTTTCCAATGTGTCAAGTAATTATCTTTTTGTTTTCTCATGATTTGGTTGGGTCTAATTGTGCTGTTGTCCTGGGGCTCTGTGGGGTGTGTTTGTGTTTGTGAACAGAGCCCCAGGACCAGCTTGCTTAGGGGACTCTTCTCCAGGTTCATCTCTCTGTAGGTGATGGTTTTGTTATGGAAGGTTTTGGAATCGCTTCCTTTTAGGTGGTTGTAGAATTTAACGGCTCTTTTCTGGATTTTGATCATTAATGGGTATCGGCCTAATTCTGCTCTCTCTGCCTCTCTCTGCCTCTCTCTCTCTCTCTCTCTCTCTCTCTCTCTCTCTCTCTCTCTCTCTCTCTGTTTGGTAATTTAAGGGGCAATGGCACCATTAGTTTATTTATAGCCACGGGTTCACAGTAAATCATTAGCAAACAGACAGGGACAGAATGTCAAATGTCTTCCTCCACCATAAGATATGACCCACCAGAGGAACACTTCTCATAGGAGGCTGTCAGGATGGAGGATTGGCCAGCGTGTGTGTGTGTGTGGGTGTGTGTGTGTGTGTGTGTGTGTGTGTGTGTGTGTGTGTGTGTGTGTGTGTGTGTGTGTGTGTGTGTGTGTGTGTGTGTGTGTGTGTGTGTGTGTGTGTGTGGGTGTGTGTGTTTGTGTGTGTGTGTGTGTGTGTGTGTGTGTGTGTGTTTGTGTGGGGGGCTGAGATTGCCTTGACAGGCATTAGAGAATTCTCACACCTCTGTCCACACATTCCTGTACTGACTGACAATAAGCTGTTGTCCCAATACATCTCAACTACAGGGACTTCGAACCACACAGCGTTTGATCAGCACACAGAGGACAAATGAACTCTAGTCAAGGACCTCTTGTCTGTCCCCACAGTGAGCCATGATGGAACTCAGAACCATCTAACAACAGATGTACTGACTCAACTAGAAAGCTTGAATGCTACTCCATATGCAAGTAAAGAAACAAACTATGACATTGTGTGAACATTTAACATTACTCTATGCACATGTGGGTTTGAAATGGAGCACGCTCAAATATCTGAATGAGAAACTCTCACACATGTTGAGTGTGTTTGAATGACACAGCTTGATTGTATTAGCAGTATATTGTGTCGAATGATATCTCCTTTGAAGACATTCCACAAGATCACTGTAAAAAGGAGCTGATCGGAGTCATGATACCAGCACCACAGAGCCTGTAGTATTAATGGAAGAGAACAAGGGGTAAACAACCAGGCAGCAACAAGCTGGAAACCATTTCAGAGGAGAGAAAAAAGAAAGCGAGAAAATGTGAAGAGCATAAAAACAGTTCTCATGCCCGACTGACTCTGTCAGCGTCGTCATTTAATTGGGAGTACCTGTTTACATTCACATGCAAAGTAATGACTGCAATTTAAGGCCAAGCATCTGTCTGTGGAGTGATGAAAATAGTGTGCTTTGGCTTTACCCTTTAGCTTGAACCTCAAAACAAGAGTTTGCCGGGCTCTTCCTCATCAATGTGTATGGCATATGTAAGCTATATTATGTAGCTAGCTTCCCTTGTTCCTCATGCCTTGCTTCCAGCTACATTGGCCCCAGCAGATGAACAACAGGACTGAAGTTAGGACATGGTTTAGTTTTTCTCTCTAGAAACAGAGTCATCAAAGCACTACTGGGTCTGTCTTAAAGCTGGGTCTGTCTTAAAGCTGGGTCTGTCTTAAAGCTGGGTCTGTCTTAAGGCAGGGTCTGTCTTTAAGCTGGGTCTGTCTTAAAGCTGGGTCTGTCTTAAAGCTGGGTCTGTCTTAAGGCAGGGTCTGTCTTTAAGCTGGGTCTGTCTTAAAGCTGGGTCTGTCTTAAAGCTGGGTCTGTCTTAAGGCAGTGTCTGTCTTAAAGCTGGGTCTGTTTTAAAGCTGGGTCTGTCTTAAAGCTGGGTCTGTCTTAAAGCTTGGTCTGTCTTAAAGATGGCCCTCTGTTGGACCGCTGGGACATCTACAAAGTCAGGGAGAGAAAATGAACTTACTGAAAGGTTGGAGAGACTTCCTTTATGGTTGAGAGAGAAAAACGTCTTACAAAACAGAGGGGAAGGATTCAACCAAAGAAGGGAGAAGCTCCAAAGCTCCACAGTTTACAATGGATTTGGGTTCAGTTTTGCTTACATTGCAGTTTGTAGGCTATAAAAACTGAGGTTCTGGCTTTCCTTCCTTCCCCAGATGTCAACGAGTGCTCGACAGCTAACGGCGGCTGTGAGGGACATTGCTGCAACACCATTGGAAGCTTCTACTGCAAGTGCCCCGAGGGCAGTCGACTGGGCCCTGATGACAAGGCCTGTCAGGGTGAGAAAGAGGGCGAGCTGGGCCTCCTGGGTGGGTGTGGTGGTCAGGAGGGCAGAGAAGGACTTAAACCTTAAAACCTTAAACCTTAAAATGCTCCTTGAGGATTGGGCGTAGGTCATCCACAAATGTCCTTTTGCAGGCTCTGTGCTGTGCTGTTTTCTCCACTTCAGACAGAGACAGGAAGAGTCAGAGACATAAAAGAGCTTAGCAGACCACACACACACACAGGGAACACAATCTGAACAGGGGTGGAGATCTGGTCAACCAGTGAAATCAAAACCCTGCCTATTTGTTCTGACAGAAGCATGCTGAGTTAGCTGAGTTGTCTGCGTTAGCTGACAGGGCTATGGCCCTGTTGCTCTGAGGGGGTGCAGGTGTCAACAGGTGCCCTTAGCCTTTGACCCCTGACATGGGACGGTGTCACTATCTAGTGAGAGTTTGATCACTGGACACCAGTGAAGATATAAACTGAAGACGTCTCAGAAATGGTGTAGGAGTCTGTAGGAGCCATGTTCCAACAAACCCTTTTGATTCTGGAACAGACCATTCCAGGGTTAAATGTTTCTGTCTGCAACCCTCCACAAAGGATGGTGTTAATCCTAGGAGAGTGGAGTTTTGGAGTTGAGATGCGGGGGATGGGCGGTCACCTCCCCAAACAGCTGTCAGCCTCTCAGGCAGACCCAGCCTCTTCTGCTCAGGTCAAGACTGCCACACAATAACATTCAGACGACATTCAACCCCCAACCCAACTCCCAGTCTCAGCCTTACGCTTGAATGAAAGATGTCCTTTGTATCCTGCTGAAATCCTCTCACACAACGAACCTTAAATATGTTACCTTCCAAACTTCCACTGCAACTATTACCATTCAGGTATCCTCACTCAGCGAGGCAGCTGATTGGTCTAAATGGATTGGCATGTGACTTTTCAGTCCTGGAACCTCACAATCTATGCGCCGGTTACGAAAAGGCTCCTTACACGGCAGACAGCCCTCCTCTTTGACCCGCTCTTAGCCTCTTCTAGTGGAGGTTACCTAATTAAAGTAGCATTTAGTTCATTATGAGAACATTCCCACGAGCTGAGACTACTGTGTTGAATAGAGAATGCCCTTAACCCCAGATCTGGTATCAGATTACCTTAGGCCCAATCATAAAATAAACCATTATGGGGAGTGAAAATACATCTGACTCTGTATCAGTGCTACTGTCATCACCAGTAGTTGCCTGCAGTGGAAATCCCACCAGGAATTAGCAGGAATCAGAATGTAGTTGAAACAGCTCGACTCATTGGTGTTCTCCAAATGGGTCGTCAACGTTGACTGTCCTTGGAGGAGCACTCAGGTATGTTGTCTCCTTATCATGCCTCTGCTCCCTAGAACATGGAACAACATGGAACATATGTTTAGATGTACCAGAATGGTTCTGGAATGGTCCTAAACACTCAGTTCTGCTGCATAGCAGACAACCTGTTTTGAAAGAGTGTCAGTGGTGAATCATCAATACAAGGGCTAGAGGAATTCCTGACCACATGACCTGACCAGGAAGAACTCTGCACTCCAGTTCAGAGGGCTATAAGTAGGGTCCATGAGGTTTTCCTAATCGGGTCATGTGGTCAGAACATACTCCTGGTCCTAGTCATTAGAGTTAACAGCAAAGCGCTGTACGCAAACTTCCACTGATGAAGAGAACGTGTGTCCAATTGGTGATTCAATATTAATGGTTGATTTAATTGTATCAAAGTGGTGAGTTAGTCTATAAAGTGGTCATTAACATTGTGTTCCTGAAACAGTCTCTCGTGAAGTCATCACTTCCATCATCAAGCCAACCTTCTTATTGTTTCAGCGTCCAACTATGAGGTTGTTGTCAAACAAAAAAGAACTTCAGTGCCGGAACATTTTTACTGCATTCCTAAGTGTGACACGGTCATGGGTCATGACAAGCATCCAACACTCTCCTCTGGAACACCCATGAAAACACTACATCCCAAATAGCATCCTACTCCCTATTTAGTGCTCTACTATTGACCAGGCCCCATAGAGCTCTGGTCAAAAGTAGTGCACTATTTAGGGAATAGGTTGCCATTTGGGACACATCCACTGTAACACACATATTAGTCTCCTGATGAATGTGGCCATTTTTTGGTTCATGTCTGTTAGAGTGCTCAAGTCACAAATGTTGTCTAAAGGTTTGTGTATTATTCCATCATAATAAAGCATTCCTTCAAACTTCCTTCATCAATGCCCATAGAGGGAATAAACTGGCACAACCTCCTATTAAAATGAACTTGTTCTGCAGCACACTTGCTTTGAGAGTGTCTGAGAATATTGGCTCAAAGTCTGAACATTTTCACATACTTTTTGAGCCCAGGTTTGATTGTCTGTCCATCTGTCTCCTCCGTAGACGCGAATGAGTGTGAGGAGCTGAATGGCGGCTGCCAGCAGACCTGTGTGAACACGGCAGGCTCCTACCACTGTGAGTGCAGTCAGGGCTTCCGCATGCACACTGATGGAAGGACCTGCATTGGTGAGTAATGACCATGTGAGACCAGATTCGATCCCGGTCGTCAGCACAACTCAAGATTATGTTATCCCTCTGAGTTAAAGTTAGCCCTCTGAGTTAGCCCTCTGAGTTGAAGTTAGCCCTCTGAGTTGAAGTTAGCCCTCTGAGTTGAAGTTAGCCCTCTGAGTTGAAGTTAGCCCTCTGAGTTGAAGTTAGCCCTCTGAGTTACAGTTAGCCCTCTGAGTTAAAGGCATTGGTTTAGGCATTGAAAGCCAATACTCCAATATTCAGGTCTCAGTCAAGGTTACTCATTACACAAGCACAGTTCACCAAACAATCTCCTTCACACATTTTCCAACATCTGTTCCGTAGCTTACTACCTAATTCATTTTAGTAGGTTTTGCTTCTTGCCATTTCGAATGACGCTACTTTTTGGTTTGCGCCTGCGTAGCTAACAAAGCTAACATCTGGTGCTGCCTTTGAAACTCCAGGAGACTGGACCGCGATTCACACTTCCACCAACGGAGAAAGTGTCTCTGTTTTGTGTCTCCAGCACACAGTTCCAACGTGAGAGAACACAGCTACTCAACCACACGACTACCAGTTGGTCTGAAGTGATGGGAAACTACATCAAGTACTCGAGGCTCCATTAGGAGGACAAGAGAAGGTTTTAGATTCCCAACGTTGGAAATTAGAGTGTTTATGTAGGTCCAACCTATTGGCACAGGAGCTGGACAACAAAAATAACTTGGAAAAAAGGTCATGCCCAACTCACTATTTGCTGCTCCCTATAATCAATAAAACCTGATCAAATATCACTTGTGTGGGAGCATTCGTGTTAGTGAAGACAAAGTTCACTGTTGTCTCCAGCCCTGTGGGTTTAGACTCAGGATTGGTGGGTGGTGGTTGAGGGATGAGGGGGATGAGAGGGGAGGTGTCTCTGCTTGGCTTCCTAATTGCGTCTGCTGAAGTCATCACAGTTAAAGCTAACCTTTCCCCCTCCAGTTTTACAGGCCGTCTGTGTAATAGGGTCTGTCTTTAAGGCACCCTGAAGGCCCAGCACTGACTTCCTTACTCAGCACAGGAGTAAATCATAAGAGGGATACTCACGGATGGAAAGAGCATTAGAACCCAACCAGGGGCACCCTCTGGAGAAGCTGGAACCTGGAACCATCATTATCCAATTTCCAGTCTTTAGAGCTTTCTGTAATCACAAATTCCCATTATGGTGTTGTGAAAAGATGGAGCTGGTCCAACAGTGTTGTAGCCCACAATATGGTTCTTCCTTCTTTGAATTCACACTTTAGTGACAGGTCTCTAAGAAGGGTTACTCGTTTACTCACCAAATGGTGATCAAAGACAACATTAGCGAAAGTACAGATGTAGGATCTTAATTTGAGTTAGTTGGCTACAGCATGAAAATAATCCTGCAGCAATAGAAAATGTGATTATAATTAATGGTAATTTTTGTAGGGGTTGATACATTTTTTTGGCAGGGCAAATCAAGTCTGAAATTTCAAAGTGGAAATTTCAAACTTTAGAAGCTTTTTTAAATCTCAAATACAATACAAGTTTGCTTTTCCTGCTGTGCATAAAATTCAGCGACCAACGAGCGATTACTTTAAGATCCTACATTTCTAACTACCTCAGCATGCTGTCGAATACCTCTCTACTGACAGTTGCCACATCATTTCATTTGCATACAGAAATATTTTTCTCTAGTCTGTCATATGTGAAGTTGTTCATTTCTTGTGTCTGTCTTTCTGTCTGTCCCAACTATGAAGCTGTGAACTCCTGCTCGGTGAAGAATGGCGGCTGTGAACAGAAGTGTGTGGACATGGACAACGACCACTACAAGTGCGAGTGTCGTATGAACTACCAGCTGAAGAGGGATGGGAAGCACTGCGAGTGTGAGTCTTGACTACACTGGATATGGTGCTCTGACTTCCCTACAGTTACAACAATAGTGTCTTTATGTTAGAATGGAGAGCTAAGAGTTACATATAAAGAACAGGAGGAAGGTTTCCGTTTTGGCATGACCAGGACATGACTAAGTAAAACTTTCTCAGCAAATTGACACTGAGTTACATGAAGGTCATAAAGTCACATGCTGTGCTGACTGTGGCCTGGTCTGTCTGCCCTCTGTGGTTGTCTGTCTGTCTGTCTGTCAGTGAGGGACCCCTGTGTGGACAGGAATGGAGGTTGTGCTCAGCTATGTCATTCTGTGGACGGTGAAGCAGAGTGCAGCTGCAGACCAGGGTACACACTGGCCAGAGACAGCCAGGGCTGTGAGGGTAAGAGCACACACGTGTACAGTATGTCTGGAAATGCGCTGATATGCACACACACACACACACAAACTATGGTTCTCATATTTCAATATGCTGTTACATGCAGACAACCTTCCCAGAAATGTCCAAGAGTGAAAGAGACTTTTACGAACTTGTCTATAAATCTCCACCACCATGAACCCTCTTAAGAAAGCAAGCCTAGTCCATTAAAGCCCTCATTGAGAACTGGCCACTGAAAAATCATAGCCATCACCTCTATCCATCTCATGAACTTTGTGAACATTGAGTTTTAATGGTGGTTTAACTGACACTCCGTTAATGTAAACGTTTGCTATTCTTCAAATCAGTGCTCCTGGACAACATTCATCAGAGAGTTGCCTTTTTCCCAGGGCCATTAGAGCTGAGGCTTTATGACCCAGCCCTCCGGGGCCGTATGTATGACTGGAGCTGTGCTGTCTATATGTGTGGGGCCTAAAGCTGATTAATGCTATGGCTGGAAGTTACTACTATAACATGGGGTGGCTAGAAGGCTACAGGGTTCAGGCAACTTCATTAAACACAACACTCTGTGTGTGTGTGTGTGTGTGTGTGTGTGTGTGTGTGTGTGTGTGTGTGTGTTTGTGTGTGTGTGTGTGTGTGTGTGTGTGTGTGTGTGTGTATGTGTGTGTGTGTGTGTGTGTGTGCATGCCTTTGTGTGTGTGTGTGTGTGTGTGAGTGCGTGTGTGTGTGTGTGTGTGAGTGCGTGCATGCCTTTGTGTGTGTGTGTGTGTGTGTTTGTAGTATGCTTCATAATCACCCAGAGCAGCCCACCACCAGGCTTGTGCTTTAGCATTACTATGATGAAAGGTCAAGAGCAGATCACTGACCCACAAGTCAATTTCTTAACCAGAAGCATTTTCCCCGCCTCGAAAACAGAGGAAGTGGTCATGTTGTACCTAGCTTATATTCGTAGCCTCATTCATAGCCTCATATCAATAAAAATGGGATCCCTGTAATATAATCTCTGCTTGTGCTTTGTGACTGTGCCCTATTGATTTACAGTATATCATGCTATCCTTTGTAGACATAGATGAGTGCAGCTCGGGCCAGGCCATGTGTGCCCATCGCTGTGTCAACACCCTGGGCTCTTTCAGCTGTGTGTGTAACCCTGGCTTTGAGCTGGGCGCTGACGGAAAACAGTGCTACCGTGAGTATACATGATCATTTACATTAGAGTCATTTAGCAGATGCTCTTCTTACCCAAAGTGACTTACATTCAGTAAATTCAACTAAAGCAGGCAAAATCACAGTTGTGTAATATCATGGTTAGGGCCAAAAAGAAGCCTGGGTCCCTCGTCGTAGGCTTATAACTAAGGTCAGGACTTTGTCCTGGTCAGGTGACATGATCAGGAAAATCTCCCTGACCCTAATTGCAGTATGTTCATGTGACGCTAACGTGTGGAAGATGGCTAATGTTTTGGTGTATTGCAAACGGATACTGTTGTTGGGTGCCAGCCTTAACTTGACTGGTTATATCCTCCTATTTGCAGGCATTGAGATGGAGATCGTGAACAGCTGTGAGAAGAACAACGGAGGATGCTCCCACCACTGTGAACACACCACCAACGGACCCCTCTGCTCCTGTAACCAAGCATACCAACTGGCTGAGGACAGGAAGACCTGTGTGGGTGAGTACTCTCTGTTGGGTCATCATTGTCAGAGCTTGTCAGAGTTTTTCCTGGTCAGGTCAAAAGGTAAGGAAAAACTCCTGGTTTAGTCATTCTCATTTAGTCCATTTCGTTCTTTAGTCTATGGCGAGTATAGAAGGAACAGATCAAATATGGGTCTTGTTAATTAAGCACCAAATACAGTGCCTTGCGAAAGTATTCGCCCCCCTTGAACTTTGCGACCTTTTGCCACATTTCAGGCTTCAAACATAAAGATATAAAACTGTATTTTTTTGTGAAGAATCAACAACAAGTGGGACACAATCATGAAGTGGAACGACATTTATTGGATATTTCAAACTTTTTTAACAAATCAAAAACTGAAAAATTGGGCGTGCAAAATTATTCAGCCCCCTTAAGTTAATACTTTGTAGCGCCACCTTTTGCTGCGATTACAGCTGTAAGTCGCTTGGGGTATGTCTCTATCAGTTTTGCACATCGAGAGACTGAATTTTTTCCCATTCCTCCTTGCAAAACAGCTCGAGCTCAGTGAGGTTGGATGGAGAGCATTTGTGAACAGCAGTTTTCAGTTCTTTCCACAGATTCTCGATTGGATTCAGGTCTGGACTTTGACTTGGCCATTCTAACACCTGGATATGTTTATTTTTGAACCATTCCATTGTAGATTTTGCTTTATGTTTTGGATCATTGTCTTGTTGGAAGACAAATCTCCGTCCCAGTCTCAGGTCTTTTGCAGACTCCATCAGGTTTTCTTCCAGAATGGTCCTGTATTTGGCTCCATCCATCTTCCCATCATTTTTAACCATCTTCCCTGTCCCTGCTGAAGAAAAGCAGGCCCAAACCATGATGCTGCCACCACCATGTTTGACAGTGGGGATGGTGTGTTCAGCTGTGTTGCTTTTACGCCAAACATAACGTTTTGCATTGTTGCCAAAAAGTTCAATTTTGGTTTCATCTGACCAGAGCACCTTCTTCCACATGTTTGGTGTGTCTCCCAGGTGGCTTGTGGCAAACTTTAAACAACACTTTTTATGGATATCTTTAAGAAATGTCTTTCTTCTTGCCACTCTTCCATAAAGGCCAGATTTGTGCAATATACGACTGATTGTTGTCCTATGGACAGAGTCTCCCACCTCAGCTGTAGATCTCTGCAGTTCATCCAGAGTGATCATGGGCCTCTTGGCTGCATCTCTGATCAGTCTTCTCCTTGTATGAGCTGAAAGTTTAGAGGGACGGCCAGGTCTTGGTAGATTTGCAGTGGTCTGATACTCCTTCCATTTCAATATTATCGCTTGCACAGTGCTCCTTGGGATGTTTAAAGCTTGGGAAATCTTTTTGTATCCAAATCCGGCTTTAAACTTCTTCACAACAGTATCTCGGACCTGCCTGGTGTGTTCCTTGTTCTTCATGATGCTCTCTGCGCTTTTAACGGACCTCTGAGACTATCACAGTGCAGGTGCATTTATACAGAGACTTGATTACACACAGGTGGATTGTATTTATCATCATTAGTCATTTAGGTCAACATTGGATCATTCAGAGATCCTCACTGAACTTCTGGAGAGAGTTTGCTGCACTGAAAGTAAAGGGGCTGAATAATTTTGCACGCCCAATTTTTCAGTTTTTGATTTGTTAAAAAAGTTTGAAATATCCAATAAATGTCGTTCCACTTCATGATTGTGTCCCACTTGTTGTTGATTCTTCACAAAAAAATACAGTTTTATATCTTTATGTTTGAAGCCTGAAATGTGGCAAAAGGTCGCAAAGTTCAAGGGGGCCGAATACTTTCGCAAGGCACTCACTGTATATACAGTACCAGTCAAAAGTTTGGACACACCCACTCACACAAAGGTTTTTCTTTATTTTCACTATTTTCCACATTGTAGAATAATAGTGAAGACATCAAAACTATAAAATAACACATATGGAATCATGTAGTAACCAAAAAAGTGTTTAACAAATTCTTCAAAGTAACCACCTTCTGCCTTGATGACACCTTTGCACACTCTTGGCATTCTCTCAATCAACAGGTGTGCCCTGTTAAAAGTTCATTTGTGGAATTTATTTCCTTCTTATACATTTGAGCTGTGATGTGTTGTGACAAGGTAGGGTTGGTATACAGAAGACAGCTCAAAGTCCATATTATGGCAAGAACAGCTCAAATAAGCAGAGAGAAACGACAGTCCATCATCCTCTACGGCAGGTATTCCCAAACTGGGGGACGCGCAATGCCGTCAGGGGTACGCCAAATAAAAATGTGATTAAAAAAAATATATTATTATACAATTATTCATGTATTTTTTCTTCACATTTTCAAACAGTAGATTTATATTTTCCAACTGGGCTATACATTTGTGTGAGTTATTTTTCTCGCCTGAGTAGCCTCGTTCCGCTGCTAAAAATAAAATTAAACCATCTAGTGTTCAGCGAAATAACAACACAATGTTAAATACAGGTAGCCTGTATTTGACAAATAAGCCACGGGAGTTTTTTGAGTGAGAATAAAGACAACTTTCAAGTAGTAAGACATGTATAAAAGCAACAGATACCATTAATAAGAAGGGGCTAGAAGCGTCTTATATGGTAAGCTACCGAGTAGCTAGAACAGGCAAGCACCATACTATTGTGGAGGACTTCATTCTTCCTGCTGTCGCGGGTATGGCTGGGACGGACAATGCTCGGGGAAAAGGCCCACAAAACTATACAGACAATGCCTTCATCAAACAACACTGTTTCACGACACATCAGTGACATGGCAGAAGATGTTTTGAAACAATTACTGCTTTGCACACAAGCCAGTGAATTATATGCGTTACAGCTGGATGAGTCAACAGACTGGCAACGCTCCTGGTATATGTCCGTTACATTTATGGAGGGTCAATTAAGAAAGACATCCTCTTCTGCAAACCACTGGAAACCAGGACAACATGAGAGGATATTTTTTAGAGGTCGACCGATTATGATTTTTCAATGCCGATACCGATTATTGGAGGACCAAAAAAAGCTTATACTGATTAATCGGACGATTTTTATTTATTTATTCATTTGTAATAATGACAATTATAACAATACTGATTGAACACTTTTATTTCAACTTAATATAATACATCAATAAAATCAATTTAGCCTCAAATAAATAATGAAACATGTTCAATTTGGTTTAAATAATGCAAAAACAAAGTGTTGGAGAAGAAAGTAAAAGTGCAATATGTGCCATGTAAAAAAGCTAACGTTTAAGTTCCTTGCTCAGAACATGAGAACATATGAAAGCTGGTGGTTCCTTCAATATTCCCAGGTAAGAAGTTTTAGGTTGTAGTTATTATAGGAATTAAAGGACTATTTCTCTCTATACGATTTGTATTTCATATACCTTTGACTATTGGATGTTCTTATAGGCACTTTAATATTGCCAGTGCACCAGTATAGCTTCCGTCCCTCTCCTCGCCCCTACCTGGGCTCGAACCAGGAACATCGACAACAGCCACCCTCGAAGCGTCGTTACCTATCGCTCCACAAAAGCCGCGGCTCTTGCAGAGCAAGGGGAACAACTACTGCTGGCAAAAAGCTGCTGGCAAACGCACGAAAGTGCTGTTTGAACGAATGCTTACGAGCCTGCTGCTGCCTACCACCGCTCAGTCAGACTGCTCTATCAAATATCAAATTATAGACTTAGTTATAATATAATAACACACAGAAATACGAGCCTTAGGTCATTAATATGGTCAAATCCAGAAACTATCATTTTGAAAATAAAACGTTTATTCTTTCAGTGAAATACGGAACAGTTCTGTATTTTATCTAACGGGTGGCATCCATAAGTCTAAAAATTCCTGTTACATTGCATAACCTCAATGTTATGTCATAATTACGTAAAATTCTGGCAAATTAGTTCGCAACGAGCCAGGCGGCCCAAACTGTTGCATATATCCTGACTCTGCGTGCAATGAAAGCAAGAGAAGTGACACAATTTCCCTAGTTTATATTGCCTGCTAACCTGGATTTCTGTTAACTAAATATGCAGGTTTCAAAAAATATACTTCTGTGTATTGATTTTAAATAAGGCATTGATGTTTATGGTTAGGTACATTCGTGCAACGATTGGGCTTTTTTTGCAAATGGGCTTTTTTTAAGTCATCCCCGTTTGGCGAAGTTGGCTGTCTTTGTTAGGAAGAAATGGTCTTCACACAGTTCGCAACGAGCCAGGCAGCCCAAACTGCTGCATATACCCTGACTCTGTTGCACAGAACGCAAGAGAAGTGGCACAATTTCACTAGTTAAAAGAAATTCATGTTAGCAGGCAAAATTAACTAAATATGCAGGTTTAAAAATATACACTTGTGTATTGACTAAGTTGATGTTTATGGTTAGGTACACATTGGTGCAACGACAGTGCTTTTTTCGCGAATGGGCTTGTTAAATCACCCGTTTGGCGAAGTAGGCTATGATTCAATGATAAATTAACAGGCACCGCATCGATTATATGCTAGATAAACTAGTAATATCATCAACGTGCGGGACAAAATTGAAGCTACGATGAAGAAGTTGGAGCTCTTCTCTGTTTACATTTTACAAGGACAACACACAGGTCTTTCCATCATTGTATGATTTTTTTGTGTGCAAATGAACTCAAGCTTACGGACCATGTCAAATGTGATATAGCGAAGCACCTGAGTGAGCTGGGTGCGTAATTACGCAGGTACGACACAAACAACTAGATTCGTTATCCCTTTCATGCCCTGCCTCCAGTCCACTTACCAATATCTGAACAAGAGAGCCTCATCAAAATTGCAGCAAGCGGTTCTGTGAACATTTAATTTCATCAGAAGCCACTGCCAGATTTCTGGATAGGGCTGCACTCAGAGTATCCTGCCTTGGCAAATCGCGCTGTTAAGACACTGATGCCCTTTGCAACCGCGTACCTATGTGAGAGTGGATTCTCGGCCCTCACTAGCATGAAAACTAAAGACAGGCACAGACTGTGTGTGGAAAATGATTTAAGACTGAGACTCTCTCCAATACAACCCAACATTGCAGAGTTATGTGCATCCTTTCAAGCACACCCTTCTCATTAACCTGTGGTGAGTTATTCACAATTTTTTATGAACAATTAAGGTTGTAAAATGGCTAAATAAAGAGCAAAATTATTGATTATTATTCTATTATTATTTATGCCCTTGTCCTATAAGAGCTCTCTATTATTTCCCACGAGCCGTGTTGTGTTCAAAAACTCACACTCATTCTTATGTTTAATGAATGTATCGTATAGTGTAGTGTGTGTGTGGTAGGCTTTCAATGATGGCAAAAAAACAACATTTGAGAGTGCGCTGGCCCTGGTGCTAGAGGGGGTACGCAGCTGACCCTGGTGCTAGAGGGGTACGCAGCTGGAGGTTGAATGTTTGGGAACCACTGCTCTATGGGATTGCCAATAAGGAGAGTGATGGATTGCTGTATAAGATGACCTGGCCTCCACAATCACCTGACCTCAACCCAATTGAGATGATTTGGGATGAGTTGGACCACGGAGAGAAGGAAAAGCAGAATCTAAAATATATTTTGAATTGTTTAAAACTTTTTTGGTTACTATATGATTCCATATGTGTTATTTCATACTTTTAATCTCTTCACTACTATTCTACAATGTAGAAAATAGTAAAAATAAAGAAAAACCATTGAATGAGTAGGTGTGTCCAAACTTTTGACTGGTATTGTATATTTCTTCTGAAACAATTTCCGTTGCAAAATGTATTGAAATGTTTTCCGTTGCGTGCCCAAATGAACAATCATCTTTTGTTGTACCTCCCCAGACAGTGATGAGTGTGAGAGTGGGGAGGCGTGCTGCAGTCATTTCTGTAAGAACTACCCAGGGGGCTATGAGTGCAGCTGCAAGGCTGGCCACAGGCTCCACGCAGATGGCTGTGGCTGCAATGGTAAGAGGATAATACGTTGACCAGCATCCACTCATTATCTTGGTCCAAATTGACTCTGGATTGAGTTTACATTATTGTATAAGAGGTGACTGAATGTTAAGTATGGTCAGTATGAAATTCAACACAGTGATCTAGAGACTCTTGACAGCTTCTACCCCCAAGCGATAAGACTGCTGAACAATTCATCAAAGGCATCCATTTGACCGAGGCAGTCAACATTGATGATCGATCACAGAGAAGATGATTATGCATTGACAGTGTCTAATAACTCATTGTACTAGTTTTGATAATGCTAAAATTGAACACTTGTATAGTACCTTCTAAATATGCAAAGTACTTCCTATTGTTTTGTGGTCTTGTCAGATATTGATGAGTGCCTGGCAGAGAGTTCTGTCTGTGAACACTACTGTGTGAACACACTGGGGACCTACGAGTGTTTCTGCAGAATGGGTTTCCGTTTGGACAACGACCAGAGAGCCTGCATCTGTGAGTGATATTTGATCCTAATATTATACTGTACTATACTATGCTAAGTTATACTATACGATACTATCCTATGCTATACTCCACTGTACTTTACTATGCTATACTATACTAAGGGAAAGGGGAGACCTTGTCAGTTGTACAACTGAATGTCTTCAACTGAAATGTGTCTTCCTCATTTAACCCAACCCCTCTGATGCTTTGCTCTGCTATAATATACTATGATGTACGATACTATACTTTACTATACTATGCTGTAATTTCACAGTGAATTTATATGCATTGTTTTTAAACATGTGAAAGTAACTCTGAGAGACATTTGTGATGTTTTCCAACAGCAGGCTATAGTAATGTTAAAATCACCTTGAGCATTCAAATGAATGTAATGTAAATGATAGTATAGTATAGTACAGTATAATACAGTATAGTTTAGTATAGTATAATACAGTATATTACAGTACAAAATAGTAGAGTATAGTATAATATATTATAGTATAGCATAGTATAGTATAATACAGTTTAGTATAGTATAATAGTGTATAGTAGAATATAGTAGAGTATATTATAGTATAGCATAAAATAGTATAGTATAGTATAATATAGTATAATATATTATAGTATATTACAGTATAATTTCGTATAATATAGTATAATACAATATAGTATAATATAGAATAGTATAGTATAAAACAGTATAGTATAATATAGTATAGTGTAATACAGTATAGTATAATATAGTATAGTTAGATGTAATGTAAATGTGCTGAATGTGAAAGTGTTCTGAGTGTCTCCTCTCCATCTGTCTGTCTGTCTGTCCCAATGCAGCGCTGTACGACAGTGACCTGGATGACGATGAAGAGGAGGATGACCCAGAGGAGGATCTGGAAGTGCACCGGTTGCCAGATTTGCTGTTCCGACGCCCCCCTCAGCTCCTGCAGTACACTGCAGCCCTGCACTCACCCTATGGTGATGATGAGGAGGAAGAGGCACAGAGGGGGGAACTCACCCTGGTCAGCCACATAGGTAGCGAATCAGTGCTTACATACATGCCTGGTTGATGATCAACGTTGTCACACATATACTCTGTCTCAGACATTGGACCTACCTTATGTGGCAAAAATTGTAAATCATGCCATGGTTTTACAGGACTATGTGCGTGTGTGTCTCAGTGTGTCTAGATGATTCCTTTGGGGATGACTGTGGTGTGAGCTGTGCTGACTGTGAGAACGGAGCAGCGTGTGGGGCTGACAGAGACCGCTGTGAATGTACACCTGGATGGACTGGCGTCATCTGCAACGAGAGTAAGTCGCTCTCCTCTCCTCTCCACAACTTCTCTTATTATCACTGTAACCCTTGGAAATCATCAATCACCTGATAGAGTTTCAGTGTTATTCAGTGCATATTATTGAGCAGGCAGTTATTTGATTGGTTAGTCCTCAGGGTTAGGTATTTGAACCCAGATCTGGCCTGGAGAGTGGCCAAGTGCCCCATAGACAGAATACAGCCCCCAGGCCGGGGATGTCCACTGTCAAACACTGTTAGAAAGAGACCAGAAGCCATTGTTTCACAACCAAACATGATTAATGAGTGTCTTTGAGCTGGACCTGAACCAGGGATATAATTATGTTTGGAATTGTGGAGCCACGTAGGGATAAATCCATTACAATCAGTCATTGTTATACATTTAAACATGCTCCTTTGGGCTAGTGTTCAAATTCACACCAAGAAGAGTTAGGTTATGATGAGGCCATTTTCCCTGACCAGTGGGGAAGATTGAAAACATAGCAGAGAACGGCCATTTCTGTCATCTCATTAGGTTTTAATCGTTAGCTTGGGAAGAAGACAACTACCACGTGGAGAAGAGAATATTATTATACACTGATCTGTGCAAAATATTAAGAACACCTTCCTGCTATTGAGTTGCACCCAGAACAGCCTCAAGGGTTTATTGCGTTCAGTTTTGCAACTGACTAGGTATCCCCTTCGCTATGTCATGGAAAGAGCTGGTGTTCATAATGCACACTATGTAGACATGCTATTGCATTTTGCATGACAGCATGTGTTAGATATGGAAGGCAGTGCTGTGTTTGCCTGGATACAGTGTAACCAGAGAGGAATAGAAGTAAAGTACAAATCTTTATACCAAAAATATTCAGTTTTCTCAGAACGTGTTATGTACTGATTTTGCACTAGCCTAGCTTGCCACATTGCCACGTGGCTACAAACATGACTCATTTCTAACTGACACATTTTCCCCTGAGGTTCATCAACTAGTTGTGCAGAAGAAGTGTGACATGGAATGTTGACTGGCTTTTACTGAACCCATTTAGAAGGTCCAGCTGGGTTGTGTGGTCATTTCTATACAAACCGTGTGGGATTAATGTGGGAAGCGCAAAAAGCTAAGAAAGACCCTCATGTGAAGAAGATAATATGAAAGACAAGTGATAGAATGTCTCTCTCTCTCTCCCCTCTCTCCCCTCCCAGCTTGTCCTGTAGGGACCTATGGACAGGCCTGTAACAGCCTGTGTCGGTGCCAGAATGGGGGCTCCTGTGAACCAGTGACCGGGAGGTGTGTTTGCCCACCAGGGGTGCAGGGCCAGCTCTGTGAGGACGGTAGGGACTGACACACACACACACACATGCACACGCACGCACACACACACAAACACACGCACGGACCAGGCTACATGCTGGAAGGGCAAAATCTGGTCTAACCACATGTGCAACTCTTCTGTGTCTTGTTGACAGGTTGCCCACAAGGATACTTTGGGAAACACTGTAGGCGGAGGTGTAACTGCCCCAACAACGGGCGCTGCCACCGTCTCTATGGAGCCTGCCTGTGTGCCCCGGGGCTGTATGGGCGCTTCTGCCACCTGCGTGAGTACCCGTATCCTCTAGACTACAGTACCCAGCAGCCACCACGACTGACATCTTAATGTAGCACAGGAGTGTTCTTCTGCCCTCTGGAGCTTTTGTTCCAGCCTGATTCAGCTAATAAACTAAACAGTTCAGTTGAATCAGGTATCTTAGTACTGGTCTGGAACAAAAGCCTGCACTGCCTGTGTCTCTTGGACCAGATTGTAGGAACACTGCAGTAGTGACGGATGAAGAAAATTATGTTAATTCCCTTTCTGTAGCTTGGTCCCTGATCCTAGAGATGTACTGACAGTACCTTCCCTTCTCCAGCGTGTCCCAGGTGGACCTATGGTGTCGGCTGCTCTGAGGAGTGTGACTGTGTTCTGGACCATTCCCTGGGCTGCCATCCCAAGAACGGGACCTGTCTGTGCAAACCTGGCCACCATGGCTCTCAGTGTCAGCAAGGTTAGCTGTTCTGGCTCAGACAATACAGTACACAGATATTGAGGTTATTGAAAAAGAAAAATGACATTGTTTCATGGTTGTCTGGATGATAGTGAAGCTCCTCTTCTGTGTTTATGGATGTGTGCACGTGTGTGTGTGTCTGTGTGCACGTGTGTGCGTGTCTGTGTGTACGTGTGTGTGTGTCTGGGTGTACGTGTGTGTGTGTGCGTGCGTGTGTTTCTCTCCAGAGTGTGATCCAGGGTTCTATGGTAGTGGCTGTGGGCATCAGTGTGACTGTCCAGGTGGGGCGACCTGTGACCCTAGGAGTGGAGAGTGCACCTGGAGGTGTCCTGCAGGGCTCCATGGGAACCTGTGTCAGCTGGGTGAGCCAACCCCCTTGTGGAGGAGACTCCCAAACCACAATGCATGTAGCTAGGGACAGGAGTGTTTCCTGGTCCGTTCAGGAACAACTCCTGACCTTACATTCAGAGAGAGCGACGTTGTACTGTTCCCTCATGAATGTGGAAATATGAATGGGAGTGTGTGAGTGCCTGCGTGCGTATGCGTACGTGTGTGTGTGTTAGTTTCAATAGGCTTCAATAGTGTTCCTCTTCTGGCAGCTCTACAGACCAGTGGAACGTTTCAGTAGCGTTAGTCTCTCCTATGGTCCAGAGATATTAAAGAACGAGCTCTGTTTAAATCATGACTCTGTCTCCCTATAGACCGGACAAGATAACATGGAGGGGTTATTTTAGAGCTAATGCATTGTCCAGACCTCCATGAGGTTCCCTTTTATTAAAGCAAACAAATCATCCATCTCTTTATGGTTTTGTTTAGCTTTGAATTGACACCAGGTTGTGAAAGCGGGCCATGCAACATCAGTCCGCTTTGAGATGGCCTTGCTACTGCACACGATCCCAGCGAGGGAGATACACAGGAAATGAAAAAGGTTTGTGTAACCCTTTCTCTCTGTCTCTCTCTCCCTCCATCATTCCGTCCTCTGTGTATCTGTATGTAGCCTGCAGTGCTGGTCAGTTCGGGGAGAACTGCCTCCGGACCTGTGTGTGTGGAGGAGCACCCTGTGACCCCATGACAGGAGAGTGTATCTGCCCTGTTGGGAAGACAGGAAAGGCCTGTCAACAAGGTAGTTATAATGCTTCATAACTCAGTATTTAATACCTGTATTACTGTTAAATGTATCATTACTCATTATCATACTGTATTTATCTTTCACTTAAATATCATGCCGTTCCTTCCATATTGTCCCTCGCTGTTTTTCAAATCTGGGGTGAGAATCTAAATTCAAACAGTACAGTAGTATTGGAAGACATCGGTCCACCAATCAGACCTGCTCTTCATCTGCTCTTAAACCAATGACCTGAAGTCAGTTAGACCATGTGGTGTTGATGGTCATACATCTCAATTAGGGCTTATCCTGACCAAATGAACTGACCACCAAAACTGCTCTATAACTGGTCAATAGCTATAGCCCTGAATTTCCCCTCCCCCCTGCCCGTAGACTGCCCAGAGGGATTATGGGGGATGAAGTGCCAGTTCCCATGTAGAGCGTGTGAGAACGGCGCTTCCTGCAACACGCAGACAGGAGTCTGTGACTGCAACCCTGGGTACACAGAACAACTCTGCCAGACTGGTGAGTGAAATAAATAAACGGCAGCAGTCTGCAGTCCTGCTAAAGTGAGGGGAAAGGAAAGAGAGAGACTGTGAGAGAGAAAGACCTTATGATATACTGTGTTATATTTCACCCTGACTATTTCTCTGCTTCACAGTGTGTCCACCAGGGTCCTATGGGCCAGGCTGTATGAGTGCCTGTGTCTGTCATCCTGATGCCAGCTGTGACCCTGTCACTGGACACTGTACATGTCCCCCGGGTCGAACAGGACACGGCTGCACTACGCGTAAGCACCACTATCACACATACACACAGGCAGGTGCACGCCCACACACACAAATGCACACACAGAGGTTGGTAAAGAAAACGACATGTTGTGCGTGCGTGTGTGCGTGTCTCCACAGCCTGTGAGGAGGGGTCCTGGGGCTCTGAGTGCTCCAACAGGTGCCGTTGTGCAGACCGAGCCCTGAGTTGTGATGCAGTGACTGGACGCTGTGTGTGTGAAGCTGGTTTCACTGGAGACCACTGTGAACAGAGTAAGACATTTCTTTGGAAATACTGCCATCTTTAGGTAATACACTGTAGCACATCTTTGGACCAGATCTGGCTCAAGCAAGTGTTCTACAGATGAAGAATCTTCATTTGATCACTCTTTTGTTGATGAGAATTTTCCTGCACCACAGGAAATGCAGATGAGCTTTGTGATTTACATAAATTCACTGAAAACCTACGCTAACACACATTAATAGTATTACACTTTTCTTGTAGAATACTTTTGGCCAGCTAATAGCCTAACTATCGAACACGCAAAATGATGGACTACACGTTAATATCCTGTTGCTGCAGGATTATTTGTGCTGTGACAAAACACATGCCCTTAAAGCAGCAAATGCCTATATATTTTGGCTAGTAATATCTCTGTCTGATGTTGTCCATGTGTCTCTCCCCTGTTCCCACAGTGTGTGTGGAGGGCAGCTATGGTTGGGGCTGTGCCCTGGACTGTCAGTGTCAGCACGGGGCTCTGTGTGACCATGTGAGTGGAGCCTGCACCTGCTCCTCTGGATGGACCGGAACCTTCTGTGAGAAAAGTAAGACTTGTGAATAAAGTGCACTACATTTAATCACCTATTACTAATACTCTATGGGTAACCTTTTATTTTACGTCCTGGTATTTAGCAGGTAGTTACTTTGGAATTGTTAAAATGGCAATTAACTCATAATAGCATATTCCTTACATTTTAGTTTCTTTGAGATTCATTGAGACAAGTGTAGGTTTGTACACTTTAATTATTTGAGGTAAGTACCAGAAACTATCCATTGTCACCAAATAGCAAGGTGGACTAGGGGTTAAGAGTGTTGGGCCAGTAACCACATTTTATCTCTCTAAAATAAAATGATCTTGCAATATATTTTGAACAAAATAATGTCTGTCTTTTCACTAGCCCATGTCATGGTAATATACCAAATCATGTCTGTCTTTTCACTAGCCCATGTCATGGTAAGATACCAAATTATGTCTGTCTTTTCACTAGCCCATGTCATGGTAAGATACCAAATCATGTCTGTCTTTTCACTAGCCCATGTCATGGTAAGATACCAAATCATGTCTGTCTTTTCACTAGCCCATGTCATGGTAAGATGCCAAATCATGTCTGTCTTTTCACTAGCCCATGTCATGGTAAGATACCAAATCATGTCTGTCTTTTCACTAGCCCATGTCATGGTAAGATACCAAATCATGTCTGTCTTTTCACTAGCCCATGTCATGGTAAGATGCCAAATCATGTCTGTCTTTTCACTAGCCCATGTCATGGTAAGATACCAAATCATGTCTGTCTTTTCACTAGCCCATGTCATGGTAAGATACCAAATCATGTCTGTCTTTTCACTAGCCCATGTCATGGTAAGATATAAAAACAACAGCTCTATCTCTTTCACAATATGCATTTTTAATTAAAGTTGACTCAACAAAATTTTAGAAAATGTAAATATCGCATTTTGGAATCAAACCCTTCATTTATAGGGTGGCAGGTTGCCTAATGGTTAAGAACATTGGGCCGGTAATCGAAAGGTTGCTAGTTTGAATCCCGATTAGACTAGGTGAAAAATCTTCCAATGTACCCTTGAGCAAGGCACTTAACCCTAATTGCTCTGGATAAGTGCGTCAGTTAAATGACCTTATACCAGGCGGTAACCCCTCTCTTATGGTCTCTTCTATTGGTCTAGTAATGAAAGGTCTAGTAGGGAAGTCACTCAGAATTACAGGTCTGTGACTGGCGTAACAATAGACAGCTATATAACAGACAGGGGCGCCACCAGGGATTTTGGGCCCTGTGAAAAGATATCACATTGGGCCCCACCACCACAGGCCATGCCAACCCTGCGCAATTGCTGTAACCACACACCTCCAGAACCCAATAGAACCATTCAAAGCTTTAAATAACGCGACCTTTGCAGGCTTGCAACTCTCTTGTAGTCCAATATTTACTGTACGATATTTACTGACAGTGAGCTGTGAAAATATAACACTGTGTGGACATGCACGCAACATTCTGCATACAGTGGAATTCACTATTTGATGCAAGACTGATACCCTCTATAAGAAATGTGCTGAAGGGCATCTTTTACAGTCGAAATGTCATTTTAATGGTAAAATTCTTGAATGGAAAATTCTCTTAACATGAATGAATAACTTAAAATAAATATAACTTAAAAATACATTAACCTCTTCAATTAAAATAAACTAACATTATCATCTAAAGATGGGGCTAAAAACAAATCTGCTGCTGATTTTATTATTTTGTTGTTTGTTATATCATTCTATAGAATTCTACTAAATAATCAAATCAGCAGCAGATTTTTAAGTATGCATACCAACTAGAAAATAAGCAGCTGTAAAAGTGGAAATGGAAAATGGAAGAAAATAAATAGAAATGGAATGAGCAAGAGGAAAGGTCAAGAGGTCACCAAATCACTAGGTTTCTTCCTCTTGGGGTCTTGACTAGTTTACAATTGGCTCGTTCATCCCCCTCCTCTCCCCTGTAACTATTCCCCAGGTCGTTAATGCAAATGAGAACGTGTTCTCAGTCAACTTACCTGGTAAAATAATGGATAAATAAAATAAAAAATAAATGATTGTGAACTACAAATTTTATAGCAATCCAGCCATTACTTTGAGATATATCTTGTTCTCAGTCTGTTCTCAGCCTGTGGGCATCATGCGTGTAGTGATCCAATATCCATAGCCATGCCATTTAACAGTTATCACTGACCCTTGCTCAGCCTTACTCACCAAGAGCCCAGCGCTGAGCCTTCTTGCTAGCAAAGTCATTGATCAGCTTGTTTCTCAACATCCTCACTTTGTCTGTCTCTTTCTGTGCACCTTCTCTCATTTGCTCCATCCTCATCATCTGCATTGGTACTGCCGGCACTGTCTTTCACCTCTTCCTCCACTTCCACCCTGACAAAACTGTATCACTTGAAGAGGGTCCTGGCTCTGTAGAGTGTACATGACGCATATGATAATATATCCTATAATATAATACCATTTTTAATAACATCATAACCAACATTTCAGTTACTATCATTTCGTTGACTTAATTTAACTGCATGCACCACGGAAAAAATGTAATACACTGAATCCTGCAGAATATTGACCAAAATTACCTGCAGTTGCATATCAACACCACTAGATGTCAGAAAATGACCACATTTCAGTCTGCATCAAAGCCATGGAGACATACCTTGGCCATATGATTTGAAGGTATTATTTTAACATTGGCTGTCACTTATACAGACTGAGTCACTCAATGCTTCGAACTGTCCAGCATTCAATATAGACTATAGGCTGATTTTGTTTCATATAATGATCATTATGTGGAAAATTTTAATTGTCATTGAAAATAATTTAATAATTTACATTTTTCATAATAATAGAAAAATTAATTCCCACGGACCCCTGCAATTATGCCAAGTGACATGTCATTCAACACAATGCTGCTCACCTCCTTCAGCTGGGAGTAGGGCTGGTTCAGGGGTATGAGGATGGGGTGACAGGGCTGCTGAGCCTGAAGCTGCATCTGTTGGGCCTGGCACCAGGCAGAGGCAGGTACAACTGATTTAGTATGAATAGCTTGCTAAAAGTTTGCCTGCATTGATTAAATGTTGGCTAAAAGAGGAGCGAAATGTAAACACTCAGCATTTTATGTGAAGATATTAAGTAACTAATGTTAGGGGATCAAAAGTAGCCTATTTCACTACGGACTAAACTACCAGGTTAATTTCCACCACTCGCGGACTACACACACCTTCCTTTGTGAAACATTGGGTGACATTCTGTTGCCCTTCCTTTTCTCTCTCCTGTCTTTCTTTTCTTTCTTTTTGTTTTTGGAAACCAGATTTTTCTTTAGGAAGCTGAGACATGATGCTCCACCGGCACCCCTTACTCGCAATTGACTGCTAGCAAGTACCGTTCACGGCTGTGTTGGGGGCAGGACCGAACCATTTCATGTAAATGGGGGAGGGGAGGGGGGGGGGGGGGCTCTCTGGATGTTTACTTTTTGCCAAAAACAAGGAAAGAAAAAGAAACCGTTCGTTTTATTAGGTCATTTTAAATAAAATATTATATTAATGATGATAGGTGAATAATTTAATATTGAACCATTTTTACCTAATGTTCTAATAGATTTTTAGGGCCCCTGACAGTCACAGGCCCTTAGAATCATCTTAACGCCCCTAATAACATATCTCTACACCGAGAAAAAATTGACAATGAATCTGCTGTCAAGCTGTCCAAGGTGCTTTGATTAAAAATCAGTAGGTTATAAACTCCTGTTGTGGGACTATTGTATTGGTCTAGTTTTTTGCTGTTCTAGCTGCTATAAGTACTCTTTAATGATTAAGATTTGACTGGGTTTTTTGAGATCATCACACTCTCTTCTCTAGAATCTGTGTAACTGCTCACTGCGGTTGACTTTTTCAGTAAAAACTTTTCCAGTGAAAAGTCCTATGTTAGACTCTGGAGGGCGCTGGTCCCTGTGCAGTCTCACACACACAGTCCAATTACAGTAAAACAAGGCCAACGATGTGTGAATATCCCAGAGTAGCTGGTCTCAAGCTTGACTAGCTAATTGATTTGATTTTGATTAGGCTTTGACTGAAACGGTCTAAAGTAAATTTGTGGTGTAAGATTAAGTTACCAGTGCTGTAAAATATAGCCGGCTTCATGCGTGAATCACAGTCATGTCACATTATATCATAAGATACATTAACACACACCCTTCTGACCTGCAGGATTTAAAATTCCTAGCCATAACAAGCCAATGGTTTCCAACATAGACATCATAGACATCAGCCTCAATGGAAATGACCATGGAAACTCAAATATATATATTTCTCTCTCTCTCTCTCTCTCTCTCTCTCTCTCTCTCTCTCTCTCTCTCTCTCTCTCTCTCTCTCTCTCTTTCTCTCTCTTTCTCTCTCTCTCTCTGTCTCTGTCTCCCACTGTTCTGTTTCTAAAGTATCCCACCCCTTAAATAAGGTGTCTAGTTTCCCCATATTGGGGGCCTCTTCCTTTAAGGGCAGTCAGGAAGTGATTTCTACTAGTCAGCGAGGGCCAGAGTTTCCCCTTCCATGTGTCTGTCTGTCTGGCTGTGTGGTCTCCTGCCTTGGTTTATAGGCTAACTAGGCTGACAGGACACAGCGCTTTAACACACAGGCTGGGATCTGGAAATGATCCTCATTACTTCCTTAAAGGGGCAATCAGGGATTGGTACATCCATTTTTGAACATTCGAATGAATGACATATAGCCATTGATTCTTAAAGAATATAACTCATAAATGCCTCATGAGCTTAGTTCAACTCTCTTACCCCTGTCAATATGAGTTTGTTTCACTCCGTTGTTTCTAAAAACCACACATCAAACATGGTTAAAACTATAATTTTGATCTATGGATGACCAGTCCTTACATCCATGAATTTGCGAGTCGTTACATTTCTCCAACCCTCAGCTGTTTACCCAAAATAAGTGGTTGTGCCAGTTTGTTGTTTTTCAAATCCCAGATTGCTCCTTTAAAGAGCTAATTTAATCAGCGATGTAGCTAGCAGCACACTGGTGGCTGATGGAGTCTGAGGACTCCCAGTACTGAGGCACAGCAGACAATTTAAACCTTCCATCCACAGTTGAAATAGCAAGCCAGGCCAGGCCAATCTCAATTGACACTTCACTCTGGGATTAAGTGGAAACCAATCGCTCTCTTCTTGTGGAAAGGATTGGCTATGGCGTTTGGTAGCCTCAAACCAGCATCCCAAAATCTATCTATGTATTTTAAATGTGTATGTAAAGGAGAATTCAGAAAAAAAAAAATTTACCCCTTCAAATTAAGAATAGTAAATTAACCCATTTAGATAATTTTAAGATTTGGTTGATCTCCAATGTAAACTAAGTACATTTTGTAAATTGATAAAGATAATTGATAACCCTATAACTGTGTTGGCTGAAGATTACATAGGTTACTAAATTACTAGAGGTCTGCTGGTCAGAAAAAGTGGGCTGTGGTGAATGTCATGGTGAAATGTACCTCTTCCTCTACTCACACCCCGGCATCAAACATGGCATCAGTCTGGCATCTCTGCATCTCTGCCAGCAGCTCAAGGTCTAGAGACAATCAGAGCCATCTGACCAGATGTTGACTAAATACCACCAGTACTGTGCCACCATCATAGAATGAAAAAGTACACTGTATCTCTATGGCCACTACCACCACACACACACACACACACACACACACACACACAGCACCCCAGACACACAGCACCCCAGACACACAGCACCCCAGACACACAGCACTCCAGACACACAGTACCCCAGACACACAGCACCTGAGACACACAGCACCCCAGACACACAGTACCCCAGACACACAGCACCCCAGACACACAGCACCGTAGACACACAGCACCGTAGACACACAGCACCACAGACACACAGTACCCCAGACACACAGCACCTTAAACACACAGTACCTTAGATACACAGTACCTTAGACACACAGCACCCCAGACACACAGTACCACAGACACACAGTACCTTAGACACACAGCACCCCAGACACACAGCACCGTAGACACACAGCACCGTAGACACACAGCACTGTAGACACACAGCACCCCAGACAAACAGCACCGTAGACACACAGCACCACAGACACATAGTACACCAGACACACAGCACTGCAGACACACAGTACCCCAGACACACAGTACCCCAGACACACAGCACCCCAGACACACAGTACCACAGACACACAGCACCCCAGACTCACAGCACTGCAGACACACAGTACCTTAGACACACAGCACCCCAGACACACAGCACCCCAGACACACAGCACCCCAGACCCACTGCACCCCAGACACACAGTACCCCAGACCCACTGCACCCCAGACACACAGCACCGTTGACACACAGTACCCCAGACCCACTGCACCCCAGACCCACTGCACCCCAGACAAACAGCACCGTAGACACACAGCACCGTAGACACACATCACCCCAGACACACAGTACCCCAGACACACAGCACCCCAGACACACAGCACCCCAGACACACAGCACCGTAGACACACAGCACCACAGACACACAGTACCCCAGACACACAGCACCTTAGACACACAGTACCTTAGACACACAGCACCCCAGACACACAGTACCACAGACACACAGTACCCCAGACACACAGCACCCCAGACACAAAGCACCGTAGACACACCGCACCGTAGACACACAGCACTGTAGACACACAGCGCTGTAGACACACAGCACCACAGACACACAGCACCACAGACACACAGTACCCCAGACACACAGCATTGCAGACACACAGTACCTTAGACACACAGCACCCCAGACACACAGTACCTTAGACACACAGCACCACAGACACACAGCACCCCAGATCCACAGCACCCCAGACCCACAGCACCCCAGACCCACTGCACCCCAGACACACAGCACCCCAGACACACTGCACCCCAGACACACAGCACCGTTGACACACAGCACCGTAGACACACAGCACTGTAGACACACAGCACCGTAGACACACAGCACCCCAGACACACAGCACCCCAGACACACTGCACCACAGACACACAGCACCGTAGACACACAGCACCCCAGACCCACAGCACCCCAGACCCACTGCACCCCAGACACACAGCACCCCAGACACACTGCACCCCAGACACACAGCACCGTTGACACACAGCACCGTAGACACACAGCACCGTAGACACACAGCACCGTAGACACACAGCACCCCAGACACACAGCACCACAGAGACAGCACCACAGAAACACAGCACCAGAGAGACAGCTCCACAGAGACAGCACCAGGGTTGTACTGCTGCCTCAGTAAAACAGACTCGCTTCAACATGAGAATACACAGAGCTGGTCAAAATATTTCTGGAAAATGAATTCTGATAAATTCTAAATGAATTCTATTTAGTTACCACAAAAATTCCATGGAAAACGATAGAATGACAAACGAAATAAATGCAGTGCATTCAAAAAGTATTCAGACTCCTTGACTTTTCCACATTTAGTTACTTATGTAAATAATACCTTATTTACAAAGGTATACAGACTTTTGCTAAGGGACTCGAAATTGAGCTAAGGTGAATCCTGTTTCCATTGATGATCCTTGAGATGTTTCTACAACTTGATTGGAGTTCACCTGTGGTAAAATCAATTGATTGGACGTGATTTGGAAAGGCACACACCTGTCTATATAAAGTGCTACAGTTGACAGTGCATGTCAAAGCAAAAACCAAGCCATGAGGTTGAAGGAATTGTCGGTAGAGCTCCGATACAGAACATTTCTGCAGCATTGAAGGTCCCCAAGAACACAGTGGCCTCCATCATTCTTAAATGGAAGAAGCTTGGAACCACCAAGATCCTTCCTAGAGCTGGCCGCCCGGCCAAACTGAGCAATCGGGGGAGAAGGGCCTTGGTCAGGGAGGTGACCAAGAATCCGATCGTCACTCTGGCAGAGCTCAAGAGTTCCTCTGTGGCGATGGGAAAACCTTCCAGAAGGACAACCATCTCTGCAGCACTCCATCAATCAGGCCTTTATGGTAGAGTGGCCAAACGGAAGCCACTTCTCAGTAAAAGGCACATGACAGCCCGCTTGGTGTTTGAAGAACCTGAAGAACTCTCAGACCACGAGAAACAAGATTCTTTGGTCTGATGAAACAAAGGCTAAGCTCTTTGGCCTGAATGCCAAGTGCCTCGTCTGGAGGAAAACAGGCACCATCCCTACGGTGAAGCACCGTGGTGGCAGCATCATGCTGTAGGGATGTTTTTCTATGGTAGGGACTGGGAGATCAGTCAGGATCGAGGGAAAGATGAACAGAGCAAAGTACAGCGAGATCTTTGATCAAAACCTGCTCCAGAGCGCTCAGGACCTCAGACTTGGGCGAAGGTTCACCTTCCAACAGGACAATGACACTTGTCGGTAGCACACAGCCAAGACAACACAGGAGTGGCTTCGGGACAAGTCTCTGAATGTCCTTCAGTGGCCCAGCCAGAGCCTGGACTTGAGCCCGATCAAATATCTCTGGAGAGAACTGAAAATAGCTGTTCAGCGACGCTTTCGGTCCAGCCTGACAGAGCTTGAGGGGATCTGCAGAGAAGAAGGGAAGAAACTCCCCAAATACAGGTGTGTAAAGCTTGTAGCGTCATACCCAAGAAGACTCCAGGCTGTAATCCCTGCCAAGGGTGCTTCAACAAAGTACTGAGTAAAGGGTCTGAATACTTATGTAAATGTGATACATTAGTTTTTTTATTTATAAATTTGCAAAAAAATTTAAAAACCTGTTTTTGCTTTGTCATTATGGGGCATTGTGTGTAGATTGATAAGGGGAAAAACTGTTTAATCCATTTTAGAATAAGGCTGTAACGTAACAAAATGTGGAAAAAGTCAAGGGGTCTGAATACTTTCTGAATGCACTGTATGTGTAGCAGCCTAGAGGTAACCAATTCGCTGAGTCCACTGCCGAACTGCAGCAACAAGTGGCAAAAGTAGGGTGAGTATTGGGAACGCGCTGGGTTGCGAGCTCTTTCCTGGTCCAACATGCTCTGTGCTCACTCGCTCACTTTGAGCGGGCCAAATCCGACTTAAGAGATGGATCTAAATTTATAGAATAAGTACCTGGAGGAAAATAGGGGAGGGTGATTATTTTTTAATTTCAGTCAAGGGGAGGGTTTAGTATTTGTTTTAACTAATCCATAGGAGGATCATGTACAGTGGCTTACAGAAGTATTCACCCCATTGGCATTTTTTCCTATTTTGTTTTGCCTTACAACCTGGAATTAAAATAGATTTTTAGGCTCTTTGTATCATTTGATTTGCACAACATGCCTACCACTTTGAAGATACAAAATATTTTTTATTGTGAAAAAAACAAGAAATAAGACAAAAAAACAGAAAACTTGACTGTGCATAACTATTCCACCCCCAAAGTAGAGCCACCTTTTGCAGCAATTACAGCTGCAAGTCTCTTGGGGGGTGTCTCTATAAGCTTGGCACATCTAGCCACTGTGATTTTTGCCCATTCTTCAAGGCAAAACTGCTCCAGCTTGTTCAAGTTGGATGGGTTCTGCTGGTGTACAGCAATGTTTAAGTCATACCACAGATTCTCTTGAGGTCTGGGCTTTGACTAGGCCATTCCAAGATATTTAAATGTTTCCCCTTAAACTACTCGAGTGTTGCTTTAGCAGTATGCTTAGTGTCATTGTCCTGCTGGAAGGTGAACCTCCGTCCCAGTCTCAAATCCCTTGAAGACTGAAACAGGTTTCCCTCAAGAGTTTCCCTGTATTTAGCACCATCCATCATTCCTTCAATTCTGACCAGTTTCCCAGTCCCTGCCGATGAAAAACATCCCCACAGCATGATGCTGCCACCACCACGCTTCACTGTGGGGATGGTGTTCTCGGGGTGATGAGAGGTGTTGGGTTTGTGCCAGACATAGCATTTTCCTTGATGGCCAAAAAGCTCAATTTTAGAATAATAACCAGAATAACCTCAATAACCAGAATACCTTCTTCCATATGTTTGGGGAGTCTTCCACATGCCACATGGCGAACACCAAACGTGTTTGCTTATTTTATTCTTTAAGCAATGGCTTTTTTTCTGGCCACTCTACTGTAAAGCCCAGCTCTGTGGGGTGTATGGCTTAAAGTGGTCTCATGGACAGATACTCCAATCTCTGCTGTGGAGCTTTGCAGCTCCTTCAGGGTTATCTTTGGTCTCTTTGTTGCCTCTCTGATTAATGCCTTCCTTGCCTGGTCCGTAAGTTTTGGTGGGCGGCCCTCTCTTGGCAGCTTTATTATGGTGCCATATTCTTTCAATTTTTCAATAATGTATTTAATGGTGCTCCGTGGGATGTTCAAAATTTCAGATATTTTTTTATAACCCAACCCTGATCTGTACTTCTCCACAACTTTGTCCCTGACTTGTTTGGAGAGCTCCGTGGTCTTCATGGTGCCGCTTGCTTGGTGGTGCCCCTTGCTTAGTGGTGTTGCAGACTCTGGGGCCTTTCAGAACAGGTGTATATATATACTGAGATCATGTGACAGATCATGTGACATTTAGATTACACTCAGGTGGACTTTATTTAACTAATTATGTGACATAATTGGTTGCACCAGATCTTATTTAGGTGCTTCATAGCAAAGGGAGTGAATACATATGCATGCATCAGTTTCCGTTGTTTATTTTTCATTTCACTTCACCAATTTGGACTATTTTGTGTATGTCCGTTACATGAAATTCAAATAAAAATCCATTTAAATTACAGGTTGTAATGCAACAAAATAGAAAAAATGCCAAGGGGGGTGAATACTTGCAAGGCTCTGTAATTTGTAGTTGATGAAATTTCAGTATTACTAAGTGTTTTAGAATCAGTTGCTTATTATGCTGTAGATCGTCGCTCATTTCTGATTCTCTGCTGGGCTCACAATATCAAACCTATTTAGGGTGGCTATAGGCTATGAAGTGCATGCTCGGGGGAGGCACAGAGCAAAGTTATATTTGAAGGAAAATGTACTTCCGTCCTGAGTCTTATGCAACAGTGGGATGGTGTAAATAAAACGAGGCTGCATTACACACTGTAATGGATATTCCAACCCTGAGCCCCAGCCTGCTCTGATCATGCTGATGCATAATTTCTTTTGTGCTGCCGAACCAACATTTTTATTTTTTTAGGCCTATTCCAGAAAATGCAATATTATCCTTTAGCTAATGTTCTGTTCAGTTTTAGAAGGAGAGCTCGAAGATAACCGGAGGACCGGATGTCAACTTTAATAGCTTACTACTACTGTAATTGATTTGAATAAAAACAATATGTTTCTTGCCCTTGATGTATTTATCAGAGTTATTAACCTCACAATAAGCCAGATTCAAGTCATTTACATTGTGGTGCTGAAACATGAAGCAGCAGCCACTGCACAATCAGAAATGGACAGCTTATGGTGCTGAAAGTAGGCAAATTCATGAAGGCATAATTCATTTCAACCATCATTTTAATTAGACTTACTAACAACGAAAGAGCTTTGTGTTGGAGTCTATTTCTTCCTATTTAAGAAATAAGAGGTAGGACTACCTGTTTGACAGGCAAAATTAGGCTATGAGCTGCTATATCCATCGATTTGTCGGTCAATTCCTCCACCCACCATGCACTCTTTAAATAGCACACCTCTGTGTCAGTGAAGGGCTATTAAGTTAAAACCAAGACTCAAATGAATTAGAGTATGCCATAGGACTTCCTTTTATTAAAGAAAATTAGAAAAAAAACAGATCTGATTATGTAAAGTGATCTATAGCTTTGGTCCGCAATACTAGAAACAAGCTGTAAAATATCCGGCAAACTGCATATGGGGATATCGTTGTTTGCTTTCTTTGACATTCAGAGGCTGAGCTACAACCTTCTATAGCCGAGGAGATAAAGAATGGACTTTGCTTGTGAAGTAATCTAATTCTGTCACTATGAATTGATTAAGCTATTCACTTTCTGTACAATAGAATATGTTTAAACCCAGACAGCTTTTAGGGAAAAACTTGTGACCTCTCATTGGGTTAAGCCATGGAAGAGTAGCCAACAGTAAAAAAGAAATGCCTGTGTCGGTAGGCCTGCTCTGTCTGGGTTGGAAAGGTAGGCCTGCTCTGTCTGGGTTGGAAATGTAGGCCTACTCTGTCTGGGTTGGAAAGGTAGGCCTGCTCTGTCTGGGTTGGAAATGTAGGCCTACTCTGTCTGGGTTGGAAAGGTAGGCCTGCTCTGTCTGGGGTGGAAATGTAGGCCTACTCTGTCTGGGTTGGAAAGGTAGGCCTGCTCTGTCTGGGGTGGAAATGTAGGCCTACTCTATCTGGGTTGGAAAGGTAGGCCTGCTCTGTCTGGGGTGGAAATGTAGGCCTACTCTGTCTGGGTTGGAAAGGTAGGTCTGCTCTGTCTGGGTTGGAATGGTAGGCCTACTCTGTCTGGGTTGGAAAGGTAGGCCTACTCTGTCTGGGTTGGAAATGTAGGCCTACTCTGTCTGGGGTGGAAAGGTAGGCCTACTCTGTCTGGGTTGGAATGGTAGGCCTACTCTGTCTGGGTTGGAAAGGTAGGCCTAATCTGTCTGGGGTTGGAAAGGTAGGCCTACTCTGTCTGGGTTGGAACGGTAGGCCTGCTCTGTCTGGGTTGGAATGGTAGGCCTACTCTGTCTGGGTTGGAAAGGTAGGTCTACTCTGTCTGGGGTTGGAAAGGTAGGCCTACTCTGTCTGGGTTGGAACGGTAGACCTACTCTGTCTGGGTTGGAAAGGTAGGCCTACTCTGTCTGTGTTGGAAAGGTAGGCCTACTCTGTCTGGGTTGGAAAGGTAGGCCTACTCTGTCTGGGGTGGAAAGGTAGGCCTGCTCTGTCTGTGTTGGAATGGTAGGCCTACTCTGTCTGGGTTGAAAAGGTAGGCCTACTCTGTCTGGGGTGGAAAGGTAGGCCTATTCTGTCTGGGTTGGAAAGGTAGAACATACTTTGTCTGGGGTGGAAAGGTATACCTACTCTGTTTGGGGTGGAAAGGTAGGCCTCTCTGTTTGGGGTGGAAAGGTAGGCCTAACTTTTGAATGTAGCATGCTCAGATACCTAATAATGTCTCAGATTTAATTATTTGCGAACAGGGACAGTTTGCAAACAAAACACACTGATTTGGCAATGGAGAAATATGATAAGATGAATACATAGGCCTATCTCTCTGTCCATTCTTAGCCTGTAATTTCGGTAATTTGTGTGACATAAAAAAAAAAATCTGGTAAAAATTGAATTGCATGGAATGTTTATTAAAGGCAATTTCTTTTCTCGGTCCTGCAAATACGATTATAGATTTATGTAATGTTTATACTATGAAGGCGATATTTTAGCCATCTTCTCTGCTATCCACTGTATGTTTCAATTATTATTTTGGGTTCCGGATCAGAAAAGGTCAAATGTATTTTGTTGAAGGGAGGGCCATCCATTTTCATTTCAGAGAGGTTTGATTATATTCATGTAACCCTTATGATGCATAAACTTCACTCCCTAACGAGAAAAGCCAAAGACAGAAAACTCTATGAGGTGTTGCTAAAACGGCTGTCCTCAAAACAGTTTGTTATGGAGCTTTAAGGACGCTCGTTGTAGCTGAATAGTCACAGTTTTTGTTCTAATGCAGCCAAAAATCAACAGCGCGCAACACTAGGTAGGATAGCCTATGCCTTGATTGGAACTAAATACAAGAAAGGCTAATAGTTTTAAAACACCATCGGCTCTAATTCACTTAGAAACAGTCCTTCAAGAAGATCTAAATTCATATTCCCATGGAACTGATTGAGATCAAATGATTGGCATGCAGATGATTGGCAACAAGCTGCAACAAACACTCAAACTGGATAGTTTTTTTTCTCCATCTCTACATTTCAAGACTCAATCATAGACACTCTTACTGACACTTGTGGCTGCTTCGCGGGATGCATTGTTGTATCTACCTTTTTGCCCTTTGTCCTTTGCCTAACAACGTTTGTACCATGTTTATGCTGATACTGTACCACGTTGTGTTGCTACCATGTTGTTGTCATGTTGTGTTACTGCCATTTTGTGTTGCTTTCTTAGGTCTTATGTAGTGTTGTGGTGTCTCTCTTGTCATGATGTGTGTTTTGTCCTACATGTTATTTTTCATCCCAGCCCCCGTCCCCATCGGAGGCCTTTTGCCTCTTGGTAAACCATCATTGTAAGTAAGAATTTGTTCTTAATTGGTTTGCCTAGTTAAATAAAGGTTAAATATAAAAATATCATAAAATATACAGTTTGGAGTTTGGACATTTCACTGGTAAATATTGAATAAGGTGCATCTGTTGGTACAAACTTTGATTGAGAAATAATAACATAATTGAAAAATAAATGTGCGCCCCAGCACCTTAAAAAATAGCCCTGCGCCACAGATACACATCACCACAGACACACAGCACCACAGACAAACAGCACCACAGACAAACCGCACCACAGACACACAGCACCACAGACACACAGTACCACAGACACACAGCACCACAGACACGCCGCGCCACAGACACACAGCACCACGGACACACAGTACCACAGACACACGGCACCACAGACACACAGTACCACAGACAAACCGCACCACCGACACACAGCACCACAGACACACAGCACCACAGACACACAGCACCACAGACACACAGTACCACAGACACACAGCACCACAGACACACATCACCACAGACAAACAGCACCACAGACGCACAGCACCACAGACACACAGATGGATCCATGGCATTATCTTCTCTGCTCAGGCTGTAATGAGACAGTATAACTTTATAGTAGAACCACCACATAGGCAGATTATAGTGGCAGCGTGGGAAAAAGTAGCCTGATCCCCCAGATGTATTTGTACTGTCTTGGCTACTCCTATGCTTTGCTCATGTTTGGCATGACAATGGCCATAGGAGTTGGCAAGACAGCACAAACAGATCTGGGACCAGGCTAAGAGAAAAGGCACGGTCAGGCCAAAAGTACCAATGTATGTACAGCATATGAGATGGGTTATTTGGCATAGGGTCAATTGGAACAAGAGATATGTTCAGACTGAGCAGCAGTCAGTGCCCAAACCAGTGCCAGCCTTCCCCACACACCACTAGGGCTAAAAGGAGGTGTGTCCTACTGCATCCGTTAATCAATCAGGAACACAGCCAAGCGAGCGCAGCTTTTCCCCAAACAAAGACATAAATGATGCTGTGCCTGTGTTATAGTAACTGCTCTTAACATACCAACTGATAGTAAGTGTTGTCATTAGAGCTGTTGCTCTGTGATCTTGCACTTTTCAGTGACAAATTGAGCAATCAACGAGAATCACTGAGTAAACACGGGCATTCCTGCCTGTTTCACAGTTTAGTCGAGCGTTTAGGCAATGTTTACAGCACAGTGGGAAAGCCCCCTCTTCATCCCTCCACATTTATACAAGGTTTTTCCATAACATCACTGGTGGACCTGTTCTGGGCCACAGACAATATGTTTACTAAACTCCATGGTTGTCTACTGACTCCACAGACAGTTTCAACTATTAGCTCTTCAACTATCAGCTCCCCCTGCTCTCTCTCTCTCTATGAATGGAAAACAGACCACTGGCATTACTGAACACCAGTGGTAGCAGGAGTGTATGTGTGCAAGTGTCTATATGCATTATATACTGAATGTGTCTATGCACTATCTACTGTGTGTGTGTGTGTGTGTGTGTGTGTGTGTGTGTGTGTGTGTGTGTGTGTATGTGTGTGTGTGTACGTGTGTACGTGTGTACGTGTGTACGTGTGTGCGTGTGTGCGTGTGTGTGTGTGTGTGTGTGCAGTAACCTGGCTTTGTTTTGGGCTGGGATCCTAGACCCTGACGACAGGCCTGTGGGCCCAGCAGGTGTTCTAATTACCAGTCCTTGGTGTGTGTGTGTGCCCCTCTCTCCCACCCCCTCAGGGGGAGGCCCGGCCCCCGTGTCTCTGCAGGCTTTGATGTGGCACGGATACTCCTCACATGTGGGACGTGAGCTCACTTAACGAATGCAGACGCTCCACAAATGAACTGCTAGAGCAGGGTACTGCAATTTCATATGGTATTTTTGGTAGGTGGTAAGACAGAGATGAGAGAGAGAGAGAGATCAGACAGAGAGGGAGAGAGAAAGAGAGAGGGAAAGAGACCGAGAGAGACACAGAAAGAGCGAGCGAGAGGGAGAAAGAGAGAGACACAGGAAGAGACTGAGAGAGACACAGAACGAGAGAGAGAGGGAGACAGAGAGACACACAAAGAGACAGCGACACAGAAAGAGAGAGCGAGAGAGACACAGGAAGAGAGAGAGGAAAAAGTTGGCATCCTTACCTCTGTGTGTGAAGCTGCCAGTCCCTAACCAGAGGATGTTTTATCTTGGCTTGCAGTGTGCCCGGACGGGTTTTACGGTCTTGACTGTGGCCAGATGTGCGAGTGCAGGAATGGTGCCCGCTGCCACCACATCACAGGAGCCTGCCTCTGCACCCCTGGCTGGTCGGGACCACACTGCATTCTGGGTAGGGTAGCCACATCATTAAAACGGGGTGTGAGGGAGCCTCTCTACCGGCCCATCACGGCATCCTCTCACCCTAAATACCATCTCCCATGTGTTTGAAAACAATTATCTTTTTAACGATACCCTGCCAATTCCATTTTTAGGGATGCGTAAGGGGTGGGAGGGGTGTAGGGGGGCTGGTAGGATGTCCCTCCAGCGTACAGCGTTAATTGCATCAGATTCTGGATAAATACATCCACGTTTTAGGACCATCAGTTTTACCCTCGGTACTGTCATGCAAAGTCTCTATTCACTGCTCTCTAAAGTCTTCATGCAGTTTTAATGGATCTAGTGAAATGCCCTCTTAAAGATCAGACCATGTCATTCTCAATTCTTATTCGAGAGGGCCTGGTCTCCCCAAAGCATGTTTTGTGGTCCTGATTACCCGAAGCCAAGAGTCAGCCCAAACCCACTTGCGTGGCTTAATGACAAGTTGCTGTGGTTAGTTTGTTTCCCCATCTCTCTCTCGTTACTCAAATGTAATTTCATTTCAGACATCGATCATTAGCGACTAGTTCAGATAGGTCAAATGAATGTGCTCTATACAGACGCGTAAACGTATGGATTTGGCCATATCCCAAGCAAGAAATACAAGACAAGGACGTTGAAGCCATATCTCTCCATCGATCAGATATGTTTCTTTTTCAGTCAACCACTCCATCATGTCCCTTGTCAGTCTTGAATGACAAAAAGGAATTGGCTAAACCACATACAGACGTAGGATCTTCATTTGAGCCAGTTTGCTACAGCAGAAAAACAAGAGTAAATGTGAATTATAATGTGGATTGTAATTAATGGACATTTTTTGTAAGGGGTGATACATTTGTCTTAAGGGAATGTCAAGTCTGAAATGTCAAAAGTGGAAATTACAAAGTTCAGAAGACTTTTTAAACCTTAAATACACAAAGTTTTAAATTTGATCATCCTGTTGCAGGATTACATTCCTGTGATGCAGGACATTTAAAACTTGTAGTGTGTTTGAGGTTTCAAATGACTTCTGAACTTTGTATTTCCCACTTTTGAAATTTCAGACTTGACATTCCATTAAGAAAAATGTATCACCCCTTACAAAAATGTCTATTAATTATAATCCACATAATAATTCACATTTCCTGTTGCTACTGGATTACTTTCCTGCTGTAGCAAACTGGCTCAAATTAGGGTCTGTATATCTGTGTCCAGACTTCCAGTAGAGCAGACCACTTCATATTAGTGCTATTGTATAAAATGCTGACTTATATTTAAGTATATGACTGTGTATCCTGTCCTGTGTGGGAGGCAGCCTGCCCTGAGGGTGGTTTCGGGAAGAACTGTAGCCGGAGCTGTGAGTGTCAGAACGGGGCCACCTGTGACCACATCAGCGGCCGCTGCAGCTGTGGAGCCGGTTGGACCGGAGCCAGATGCCAAGAGGGTGAGTGGCTCATCGGTCAACCCAGTATAGGGCCCAGTCTGACCTTAAACTAACCTTAACCTAACCTTAAACTAACCCAGCACATCAGGAGCTCTGCATGGAACTGAAATCTCTCTTCTACCAGAATATCTTTCTGTAAAACATTCCCTAAAACAGCAAGTGATAGGTGATTAATATTAATTTATTCCAATTACGATTAAATATCACAGCAGTTGGTGAGTGTATGAATAGAATAATTGTACGTGTTTGGTCTGTGTAAGTTGTTTTCGAACATAAACTCAGTGCAGCCTAACTGAATCCTCATCCTCATTTCTATCTGTCTGAATTGTATTGAACAATGACAACCTCTGATTACATTTATTTTTGTGTGTGTGTTTGTGTGTGTACTACTGTGTTCAGCCTGTCCTGCTGGGAGGTATGGAGAGGACTGTTCCCAGCGGTGTCTGTGCCAGCATGGAGGCTTCTGTGACAGGGTGACTGGCCAGTGTTCCTGCCCCAGAGGATGGACCGGAGCAGCCTGCGAGCTGGGTGAGTCCACCCCTCTGTCCCTGGAGGTCAAATCAACCAGAGGATTTAGGGCGTTCATAGCTGTACTCACCTTGGTCCAAATCTAACCTGGGATCAAATTCTTGTGCAAATCTCCCATTGGCATCAATGCATGATTTACTAGAAAGCCCGAGTCAGTAACATGGATTCCTGGTTAGGATTCAGCTCATTGTGTGGTGGATATATTGTGTGATCTGAGGCCTCTGTTCTCTGCCTCTCCTAGACTGTGGGGAGGGGTCCTATGGAGAGGGGTGCACACAAACCTGCAGCTGTCAGAACGGAGGGGCGTGTGACAGAGTGACTGGGGGGTGTAGCTGTCCCCCTGGCTGGACTGGAGAGCACTGTCAGACAAGTGACCTGACATCACTGCTTCCAAATGCAAGAGGTGCATCCCAATAGTTTAGACTGGCTTCCTCCCTCATCTCTTTGGATAGGTGAAAGCAGTCTGTCAGAAGCCAACGTAGAGATATGCATTCTGCTACCCTGTTCAGTGTTGATGAAGGACAGGAGTTGAGGAAAGAAAGCCACTAATGACTATTGAGATAAACCCAATCACCTGTTTCTGTCTTTAAAGGAGAGAGCAGTTGGGTCATGTTCTGAAGGGAGAAAACATTTTGAAACATAATTAAATGGGGAAGTCCTACCTGTACTTTTCAAATAAGAACACAGATGTTCGTTTTCAGACCGTTTCTAAACCATATTGCTACGTTGTGCCCTACTGAACACCACCCATGTGTCTGTGCTGCAGCCTGCCCAGACGGTCTCCATGGAGAAGGGTGTGAGCAGAGGTGTCAGTGCGGCCACGGGACAAGCTGCCACCGTGTGACAGGCAGGTGTAAATGTCACCCAGGATGGAGAGGGGCCCAGTGCGACAAACGTGAGTGTCGGAGCCGGAAAGGGACCCTTTGGAAACAACACATTATCAAATCATACATACTTAAGTTATACTATGAGAGGTCAACTCCGTAGAAAACAATTGACATTCGTTTTTCAAATCCATCCATGTTTTAATTGAATGCATACCTGGGACTGTGTTCATCTTTATTTAAACAAGGCAGTTATACACACAACAACAATTGTCACTGTTTAAAGTGAATATACATTAGTTAGTGATGAATGTGTGTCTGATGTGCCCCAGCCTGCCTGCCTGGGGTCTACGGTGCTTCCTGTGCCCAGCGGTGTCAGTGTCAGTCTGGGGTGTCCTGCCACCACGTTGCTGGGACATGTGGCTGCCCTGCTGGTCTCACTGGGAATGGCTGTGAGGAGAGTAAGAGCACATCCCTACCATCTCACCACCTCTCTTTAAACACACACACACCCCCACACCCTCCTCTCTCCTCTCCCCCTCTCCTCTCCCCCCACTCCCTCCTTTCTCTCACACACTCAGCAGACATCTGATAAACGTTACACTCGGGTTGCCAAGTAAAACAGGAGACATTGTTTTTGTCTCCTGGGTGGATAAGGGCTTTTGGAAGGCAGACTTGCATAATGACAGCGCTGTAATTGCCTCTTTAGTCTGGAGTCGTTTCTTATCTGTCCTACACGCTGCCTCAGTAAGTGCTGTGGTTTCAGGGAGAGAAAAAAACATGTTTGTTTCAAAGATTTATCTTCCCTTGTGTGACTACGTGAGTGTCTGTGAACTACTGCATTGTCTGAGTGTGAATGGGTATTTGAATGTGAGTGTCTGTGAACTACTGCATTGTCTGAGTGTGAATGGGTATTTGAATGTGAGTGAGTGCTTACATTATATTATGTCCGCATAGAGATTGGGTTTGGAAATGAATGTACAAGCATACACCATGTTGCAATGTAAACCAGATCATATTGAGTGTTTTAGTGTGTGCCTCTATGTCCGTCTCCTTCCGTCCTTATTGTACATGCTTGTGTCTCCTGCAGCGTGTCCATCAGGTGTGTTCGGGCTGAACTGTAGCCAGATGTGCCAGTGTTCTGGGGACCATGAGCAGTGTCACCCTGTCACTGGAAGGTGTGCCTGTCTGCCTGGTTACTACGGAAACCGCTGTGAACTCAGTAAGTAGTGACTAGTGTTGGGTAGTCCACTTCTGTGAAATGACTGTGTGGCTTCAACAATGGAATTGCAGTGCACTATACGAAGAATGAGTTTGAATAAGTGTACTGTCTGTCTTTGTCTCTCTGTCTCTGTCTCTGTCTCGTTCTCTTTGTCTCTGTCTCTGTCGCTCTCTCTCTCTCTCTCTCTCTCTCTCTCTCTCTCTCTCTCTCTCTCTCTCTCTCTCTCTCTCTCTCTCTCTCTCTCTCTCTCTCGTTTCTCCGTGCAGGGCAGGCTAAACATGGCCCCGGGGTAATTTTGGTTGTGGTAACCGTAACCTCTGATTTCTGATTCTTTGGTATTCTGGTCCATTAATATTAGTATTTTCAAAACATCTAAATAAAAATATCAAAAAGTTCATACAAATGTACATTTTCGTTAGTTTATCATACTCACTATATTGAAACACATTTCATTTAAAAGCCCATTTCGTAAAGAATGTTACAAACTGGAGTTTACTTCGTTTGAAGAGATGGTGATTGGGTCTAAAATCGGTATTCAAAAGTCAGTGTCTTTGTCTTTAACTGCCATTTCCTGAAAGCCAGACAACACATTTTTCTTCGGTTCAGAAGCATCTTCATTCACCACATTTTTTGGGTTATTCTTAGACATAATTTCCAAATGTTTACAGTGCCTTCAGAAAGTATTTACACCCCTTGACTTTTTCCACATTTTGTTGTGTTACAAGGTGGGATTAAAGCTAACAAAACTACCTAGCTAACTAGCTGGCTAGCTCACTTGCTCGCAAGACTAGCCAAGTTAGCTGCATTGTTGTTTGCATGCAATTGGCTGTGGTCTTGAGGCATTGTTCAGGGCTTAAATGCCCCACAAGGGTTTAGATGCCCCACCATCTCTTAGCTCAAGGTAAGGGACATTTAGCTTATTAACATTTAAACGTATAAACTGATAATGAATTCCAAACACAAATGAAAGCATGATGTTAGCATGAAATGTACCATCCCATAGTGTTTCATTCAATAAAAATTAGACTCTTCCCACATTTTGTGGAAAAGGTGGGATTAAAATGGATTTAATTTGTCATTTTTTGTCAACGATCTACACAAAATACTCTAAGTGGAAGAAAAATTCCTACATTTAAAAACGAATTATGAAAAATAAAACACTAATATATCTTCATTACATAAGTATTCAACATATGTATTCAATACACCTTTGGCAGTAATTACAGCTGTGAGTCTTTCTGGGTAAGTCTTTAAGCACTTTGCACACCTAGATTGTACAATATTTGCACATTATAATTTTTTTAATTCTTCAAGCTCTGTCAATTTGGTAGTTGATCATTGCTAGCCAGCCATTTCCAAGTCTTGCAATAGATTTTCAAGCCGATTTAAGTCTAAACTGGAACTAGGCCACTCAAGAACATTCAATGTCGTCTTAGTAAGCAACTCCAGTGTATGGCCTTGTGATTGAGGTTATTGTCCTGCTGAAAGGTGAATTTGTCTCCCAATGTCTGTTGGAAAGCAGATTGAACCAAGTTTTCCTCCAGGAATTTGCCTGTGCTTAGCTCTATTCCACTTATTTTTATCAACAAAAAATACTCCCTTGTCCAAGATCTCAGCGATCACTGCCTCATTGCCTGCATCCGTAATGGGTCAGCGGTCAAACGACGTCCACTCATCACTATCAAACGCTCCCTGAAACACTTCAGCAGGCAGGCCTTTCTAATCGACCTGGCCGGGGTATCCTGGAAGGATATTGATCTCATCCCGTCAGTAGAGGATGCCTGGTTATTTTTTTTAAATGCCTTCCTCACCATCTTAAATAAGCATGCCCCATTCAAGAAATGTTGAACCAGGGACAGATATAGCCCTTGGTTCTCTCCAGACCTGACTGCCCTTAACCAACACAAAAACATCCTATGGCGTTCTGCATTAGCATCGAACAGCCCCCGTGATATGCAACTTTTCAGGGAAGCTAGAAACCAATATACACAGGCAGTTAGAAAAGCCAAGGCTAGCTTTTTCAAGCAGAAATTTGCTTCCTGCAACACAAACTCAAAAATGTTCTGGGACACTGTAAAGTCCATGGAGAATAAGAACACCTCCTCCCAGCTGCCCACTGTACTGAGGATTAGGAAACACTGTCACCACTGATAAATCCACTATAATTGAGAATTTCAATAAGCATTTTTCGACGGCTAGCCATGCTTTCCACCTGGCTACCCGTACCCCGGTCAACAGCACTGCACCCCCCACAGCAACTTGCCCTCCCCATTTCTCCTTCTCCCAAATCCAGTCAGCTGATGTTATGAAAGAGCTGCAAAATCTGGACCCCTACAAATCAGCCGGGCTAGACAATCTGGACCCTTTCTTTCTAAAATTATCTGCCGAAATTTTTGCAACCCCTATTACTAGCCTGTTTAACCTCTCTTTCGTGTCGTCTGAGATTCCCAAAGATTGGAAAGCAGCTGCGGTCATCCCCCTCTTCAAAGGAGGGGGACACTCTTGACCCAAACTGCTACAGACCTATATCTATCCTACCCTGCCTTTCTAAGGTCTTCGAAAGCCAAGTCAACAAACAGATAACCAACCATTTTGAATCCCACCATACCTTCTCCGCTATGCAATCTGGTTTCAGAGCTGGTCATGGGTGCTCCTCAGCCATACTCAAGGTTCTAAACAGTATATTAACCGCCATCGATAAGAAACAATACTGTGCAGCCGTATTCATTGATCTGGCCAAGGCTTTCGACTCTGTCAATCACCACATCCTCATCGGCAGACTCGATAGCCTTGGTTTCTCAAATGATTGCCTCGCCTTGTTCACCGACTACTTCTCTGATAGAGTTCAGTGTGTCAAACCGGAGGGCCTGTTGTCCGGTCCTCTGGCAGTCTCTATGGGGGTGCTTCAGGGTTCAATTCTTGGACCGACTCTCTTCTCTGTATACATCAATGATGTCGCTCTTGCTGCTGGTGAGTCTCTGATCCACCTCTACGCAGACGACACCATTCTGTATACTTCTGTCCCTTCTTTGGACACTGTGTTAACAACCCTCCAGATGAGCTTCAATGCCATACAACTCTCCTTCCGTGGCCTCCAATTGCTCTTAAATCCAAGTAAAACTAAATGCATGCTCTTCAACCTATCGCTGCCTGCACCTGCCCGCCCGTCCAACATCACTACTCTGGACGGTTCTGACTTAGAATATGTGGACAACTACAAATACCTAGGCGTCTGGTTAGACTGTAAACTCTCCTTCCAGACTCACATCAAACATCTCCAATCCAAAGTTAAATCTAGAATTGGCTTCCTATTTCGCAACAAAGCATCCTTTACTCATGCTGCCAAACATACCCTTGTAAAACTGACCATCCTACCGATCCTCAACTTTGGCGATGTCATTTACAAAATAGCCTCCAATACCCTACTCAATAAATTGGATGCAGTCTATCACAGTCCCATCCGTTTTGTCACCAAAGCCAATATACTACCCACCACTGCAACCTGTACGCTCTCGTTGGCTGACCCTCGCTTCATACTCGTCGCCAAACCCACTGGCTCCAGGTCATCTACAAGACCCTGCTAGGCAAAGTCCTCCCTTATCTCAGCTTGCTGATCACCATAGCAGCACCCACCTGTAGCATGCGCTCCAGCAGGTATATCTCTCTGGTCACCCCCAAAACCAATTCTTCCTTTAGCCGCCTTTCCTTCCAGTTCTCTGCTGCCAATGACTGGAACCAACTACAAAAATCTCTGGAAACACTTATCTCCCTAGCTTTAAGCACCAGCTGTCAGAGCAGCTCACAGATTACTGCACCTGTACAGAGCCCATCTATAATTTAGCCCAAACAACTACCTCTCCCCATACTGTATTTATTTATTTTGCTCCTTTGCACCCCATTATTTCTATCTCTACTTTGCACATTCTTCCACTGCAAATCTACCATTCCAGTGTTTTACTTGCTATTTTGTATTTACTTCGCCACCATGGCCTTTTTTTGCCTTTACCTCCCTTATCTCACCTCATTTGCTCACATTGTATATAGACTTATTTTTTTACTGTATTATTGACTGTATGTTTGTTTTACTCCATGTGTAACGCTGTGTTGTTGTGTGTGTCAAACTGCTTTGCTTTATCTTGACCAGGTCGCAATTTTAAATGAGAACCTGTTCTCAACTTGCCTACCTGGTTAAATAAAGGTGAAATAAATAAATAAATAAATAAAATCACAAGCATACCCATAACATGATGCAGCCACCACCATGCTTCTACACCTGCATTGCTTGCTGTTTGGGGTTTTAGGCTGGGTTTCTGTACAGCACTTTGAGATATCAGCTGATGTACGAAGGGCTATATAAATAAATTCGGTTTGATTTTGATTTGATGCTTGAAAATATGAAGAGTGGTACCCAGTGATGTATTGTGTTTATTTTCCCTATGAATCAGGCTTTATATTCAGGACATAAAGTAATTTTTTTTTTTGCAGTTTGAATTTTAGTGCCTTATTGCAAACACAATGCATGTTGTTGGAATATTGTTATTCTGTACAGGCTTACGCTTTTCACTCTGTCAATTAGGTTAGTATTGTGGAGAAACTACAATGTTGTTGATCCATCCTCAGTTTTCTCCTATCACAGCCATTCAACTCTGTAACTGTTTTAAAGCCACCATTGGCCTCATGGTGAAATCCTTCCTCTCCAGCAACTGAGTTAGGAAGGACACCTGTTTCTTTGTTGTGGCTGGGTGTATTTATATACTATCCAAAGTGTAATTATTAACTTCACCATACTCAAAGGGTTAAGCACATATTTAGCACATATTTTAAATTCAAGCTGAAACACAACAAAATGTGGAAAAAGTCAAGGGGTGTGAATACTTTCTGAAGGCACTGTCATGTTGTCAAATGTTTATTCTAGATGACACATAGAAAATATGGTGACGGGAATGGGCTTCCATAGTTTTACGTGGCTCAGTGTAGCCGGCAGCTACTCTGACAATTTCAGAATGTAACAGGCTGTAAAAACTCAATGAAACAAGTCTCAAATATAAGGAAAATGTCTATACATTTCAGCTCTTTCAAAAACATTGCTCTGCTATTACCATATATAGTGTAGTGTGTTGAGCTCAACAAGAAAATTCTATTTACACTGCCCTGCTCGGAGAAGGGCAACTTCTGGGCTAATGACGTACGAGACCTCCGAGAACCTCTTGAGAACCTCTCCAAAATGTCCCTTTGCTATCCTCAATGTGAAATGTCTTTCTTCCTCTCTCTCCTTTACCCCAGAGTGTCGTGAGGGATCATATGGGCTAAACTGCAAGGCCAGATGTAAGTGCAGCAATGGCGGCCGCTGTGACACCGAGACAGGGACCTGTGAGTGCCCACCTGGCTTCCTAGGAGCTGACTGCAGCATTGGTAAGTCTGCAGCCCACCTGGCTTCCTAGGAGCTGACTGCAGCATTGGTAAGTCTGCAGCCCACCGGGCTTCCTAGGAGCTGACTGCAGCATTGGTAAGTCTGCAGCCCACCTGGCTTCCTAGGAGCTGACTGCAGCATTGGTAAGTCTGCAGCCCACCTGGCTTCCTAGGAGCTGACTGCAGCATTGGTAAGTCTGCAGCCCACCTGGCTTCCTAGGAGCTGACTGCAGCATTGGTAAGTCTGCAGCATATCTGTCATGGGTGAAAATGAACCGTCTTTGACAAGTCATCTTCTGACCATGAATCATGAATAAAGATATACACAGTGTTCGGCTAGGAATCGGTCCGAAGACTGTTGGGATTAGACATGATTAGACAGATGAACGCGAGGGCTCCGTCACGCCGCTTCCACTTGCTGAGTCATTCCTAATCAGTGATTACTTAAAGGAAGGAGGAGGAAGAAAAGAAGCTGCACTTTTATATCATTTGAATGGTGCCTTCATGTCTTTCTTCGTACTGCCAGGTTGTCCGGCGGGGCGCTCTGGGCAGGACTGTGCCCATCTGTGTTCCTGTGGGGAGGGAGGGCAGTGCCACCCTGTGACTGGGAGGTGTATCTGTGCCCCAGGTAATATCGGGCAGGCCTGCCAGCAAGGTAATAATGACTTTTACATAACAAATAACCTTGTGTCTATGGGCCATTGAGTATGTGAAGAGCAGTTTTGGGCTCCCGGTCCGTCACTGTTTGTCATGCACCAGTAAATGTTTGAAGCAGGCTATGAACTCATCAAGAACACAGAGTCTGATTGGCAACTGGGAATCCACCACAGGAGGTTGGTGGCACCTTCACTGGGGAGGACGGGCTCGTGGTAATGGCTGGAGCGGAATGAGTGGAATGGTATCAAAAACATCAAACACCAGGAAACCATGCCATTCCATTGACTCTGTTCCAGCCATTATTATGAGCCTTCCTCCCCTCAGCATCCTACTGTGGAATCCACCCAACCAACCAACCAACCAACCAAATTAGCTTTCAATGTGTATTTAGTTAACAAATTCTCCATATGAATGATCAGAGGCTCGTATTCTCCTGGAGAACAGAAGCAGGGTTATTGAGTTTCCCTAACCTCGCCTTTTATCAGTAGTTCCACTGGGGTGCAAACGGGAGTTTCCATCCATTCCAGATGATGGTGTTCGTAAGCGCTCTGCTCTCCTAGTGAGCACCATACGTCTGTGGACGTGCCACTGCTTATGTTCCTGTGTTGAATGTTTACAGAGACCTATAAGTAGCTCGTTTTCCATGTTCCGTGTCGATGGCGTTGGCGAGGAAACAAATAAATAAACAGGGGAATCAAAGTGATTCGCTTATTGTTTTCCCAATCTAAATTACCCAGAGAAACATGATTATTCTTTTATATCGCTGCCAAATGAGACCACTTTGCCATCTCGCTAATTAACTGCTGCTTAAATAAACTTGTGTGTGTATGTGTTTGTGTGTGTCGGTGTTTAGTGTGTGTGTTTAACTGTGTGGTGGGCTCACTGCTGGCTGGGTAGTTAAAGAACAGAACTACACGTAATGCTGGCCTTGGTAGTGCTGTGATGATGATGATGATGATGATTACAATCGAACGCCTTGCTGTTCCTCCAGCTTGTCCTAGGGGGCGCTATGGCCTGCAGTGCAGGAACACGTGTGTGTGTCGGAATGGAGCGCTGTGTGAGGCCAGGGACGGGACTTGCAGGTGTGGGCTGGGCTGGACGGGACCACGCTGTGAGACAGGTAACCTCAGGATGACATCAACACAACATCCGGATAACGTTAGTATAACGTCAGGCAGGGCAAAGGGTCAGCTGAGTTTAATTGTGTTTCAGTACTACTTTAGTTTACCTGTCTGTTCTTGAAGTTGCTTCGTTTTTTTTACTCTGTGTGTTACAACATTGAAACAATGCTAGATGACCCAACAGCCATGACAAAAGAATGTGTTATTTTGAATAGTAGCTACCAGCAGTCACTGTGAGCACAGTAACTTCCCATATCCCTGGCTTACAGTGTGTCTCTATGTTTATATCAGGTAATTCCACTGTTATGTGTGCAGTATCAGTTACAGGTCACAGGATGCTGCTGAGGGGAGGACGGCTCATAATAATGTCTGGAATGGAGTGAATGGAATGGCATCAAACACATGGAAATCACAAACCATTCCATTGATTCCGTTCCAGCCATTACTCTGAGCCCATCCTCCCCAATTAAGGTGCCACCAGCCGCCTGTGGTAACAGTACAGACAGATGGAATGTTGGTTGTGAGTGTTGTGTTGTTGTTACTGCATGTCTCTACCATATGTCTGTGTTTCCAGTGTGTGTCCAGGGGAAGTACGGACCAGACTGTGCACTGGATTGTCCCTGCCAGAACAACGGGACATGTGACCGCTTCACTGGCTGTTGCAGCTGCACTGCCGGACACTACGGACACTCCTGTGAACACCGTATGTTGTTGTTTTTTAAATTATGGCTAGGGAAAGGAGTTTTTCCTCACCATGTGACCTGTCCAGGAAAAACTCCTGGCCCTATATTTCTAATGAAGGAGGAGGTGGGTTGTGTTCATGTGAGCACACAATGTTTAACATTTCCAACAAAAAAGGAAAATTAGCGTCTCTTATTGTTAGTCCCTTCTTGTTTCAATCTGTTTCTAACATTTGGTGCCAAATTAACATGATTGTGATGATTGGTTGCGCTCTTGTATGAGAAACAACAACAACATAACTTTTTCCTGTGTTCTCACCCTGTCCCAAGGGTGTCCCTCTGGATTCTTTGGACAAAACTGTGCCCATCCGTGTGACTGCCGGGCGGGACAGACATGTGATCATGTGACGGGCCGGTGTGTGTGTCCGCCTGGCTACCGTGGCTCCCTGTGTCAGAGACGTGAGTACTGGATGACAGAGGGGAAGATCACACAATCTGATTCACACTCTGGTCTCACTCATGACAGGAGGGTCAGCACTTCAGTTCTCTTTAATAACAGGAAAGTCATACGTGTGGGTGTTACAAACATACTGTACATATGCATTTGTGATGGCATTTTTTTGTAGTGGGTGTGTGTGCGTGCATGTCTATGAAAACGATAGAGAGAGAGTACATACAGTATGAATACGAGCATGTGTTGGCACTTCTCTGTGAGCAGGCAGATAGGCAGGCAGATGTGGTTATTGGATGAGATACAGGTGTTTCCAGACAGCCACAGCGGAGACAGACTGTTTAATGCATTCCTGTTGCATCTCTGTGGCCTCCTCCCTCCTGCCTCCTCCCTCCTGCCTGCTCTGGGCTCCTCAGCTCAGTGTGAGGGCCTACATGCCCTCTTCAGCCCCAGCAGGAGAGCACTGAGCACTGCAGAGCAGCTGCAAGACAGACAGATAGTTTACCCTCTATAATGAAGTAATAAAGACAGACCTGTGTGTGCGTGAGTGTGTGTGTGGGGGGGGGGGGGGGGGGGGGGGTGAGACACATAGTACACACACGTGTGTGTGTGTGGGTGTCTCACTGTGTCTGTTTGTCCCAGGGTGCGAGGCTGGCAGGTTTGGGGAGGGCTGTCAGCAGTCATGTGACTGTGTTGGGGGGGCCCCCTGTCATCCAGCCATGGGACAGTGTCTCTGCCCCCCAGGGAAGACTGGACAGAGATGTGAAAAAGGTACGACCTCCTCTACACTGCAACAGAGCTCTATCTCTTGCAGTACTGGATCTTAGGTATGCCTTTAAAACTGAGAGCCTTCACCGGCTGCTACATATTGATTTGTACTGTTTTGTGCATGTTAAATGTACAACCAGACGGAAAAAAACTCTAGACTACCTTTACTCCACACACAGAGACGCATACAAAGCTCTCCCTCACCCTCCATTTGGCAAATCTGACCATAATTCTATCCTCCAGATTCCTGCTTACAAGCAAAAATTAAAGCAGGAAGCACCAGTGACTGTCTATAAAAAAGTGGTCAGGTGAAGCAGATGCTAAACTACAGGACTTGTCCAGATTACAGTCCAGATTAAAAGCAACATCCGCACTGAGCTAAAGGGTAGAGCTGCCGCTTTTAAGGAGTGAGACTCTAACCCGGAAGCTTATAAGAAATCCCGCTATGCCCTCCGACGAACCATCAAACAGGCAAGCGTCAACACAGGACTAAGATCAAATCGTACTACACTGGCTCCGATGCTCGTCGGATGTGGCAGGGCCTGCAAACTATCTCTATTGCACTCCACACTGCACTTTCACACCTGGATAAAAGGAACACCTATGTGAGAATGCTATTCATTGACAACAGCTCAGCGTTCAACACCATAGTGCCCTCAAAGCTCATCACTAAGCTAAGGACCTGGGACTAAATACCTCACTCTGCATCTGGATCCTGAACTTCCTGACGGGCCGCTCCCAGGTGGTAAGGATAGGTAACAACACATCCGCCACGCTGATCTTCAACACGGGGGCCCCTCAGGGGTGCGTGCTTAGTCCCCTCCTGTACTCCCTGTTTCTCATGACTGCATGGAAACACTTATCTCCCTCACTAGCTTTAAGCACCAACTGTCAGAGCAGCTCACAGATTACTGCACCTGTACATAGCCCACCTATAATTTAGTCCAAACAACTACCTCTTTCCCAACTGTATTTAATTTATTTATTTATTTTGCTCTTTTGCACCCCATTATTTTTATTTCTACTTTGCACATTCTTCCATTGCAAAACTACCATTCCAGTGTTTTACTTGCTATATTGTATTTACCTTGCCACCATGGCCTTTTTTGCCTGTACCTCCCTTCTCACCTCATTTGCTCACATTGTATATAGACTTGTTTATACTGTATTATTGACTGTATGTTTGTTTTACTCCATGTGTAACTCTGTGTCGTTGTATCTGTCGAACTGCTTTGCTTTATCTTGGCCAGGTCGCAATTGTAAATGAGAACTTGTTCTCAACTTGCCTACCTGGTTAAATAAAGGTAAAATAAAATAAAATAAAATAAATAAAATGGCCAGGCACGACTCCAACACCATCATTACGTTTGCCGATGACATAACGGTAGTAGGCCTGATCACCGACAACGAAGAGACAACCTATAGGGAGGAAGTCAGAGACATCAACCTCTCCCTCAATGTGAGCAAGACAAAGGAGCTGATCTTGGAGTACAGGAAAAGGAGGGCCGAACAGGCCGCCAATAACATGTACAGGGCTGAAGTGGAGCGGGTCGAGAGTTTCAAGTTCCTTGGTTTCTACATCACCAACAAACTAACATGATCCAAGCACACCAAGACAGACGTGAAGAGGGCACGACAAAACCTATTCCCCCTCTGGAGACTGAAAAGATTTGGCATGGGTCCTCAGATCCTCAAAAAGTTCTACAGCTGCACCATCGAGAGCATCCTGACTGGTTGCATCACCTCCTGGTATGGAAACTGCATGTCCTCCGACCGCAAGGCACTACAGAGGGTAGTGCGTACGGCCCAGTACATCACTGGGGACAAGCTTCCTACCATCCAGGACCTCTGTACCAGGTGGTATCAGAGGAAGACCCTAAAAATGGTCAAGACTCCAGCCACCCAAGTTATAGACTGTTCTCTCTGCTACCGCACAGCAAGCGGTACCGGAGCTCCAAGTCTAGGTCCAAGAGGCTTCTAACAGCCTCTACCCCTAAGCCACAAGATATCTAATCCCCCCCTCTTCTACCCTGCTGCTACTCTCAGTTATTATCTATGCATAGTCACTTTAATAACATGTACATATTACCTCAATTACCTCGACTAACCGATGCCCCCGCACATTGACTCTATACCGATACCCCATGTATATAGCCTCGCTATTGTTATTTTACTGCTCTTTCATTATTTCTTACTTTTTTATGTATTTTCTTAAACTGCATTGTTGGTTAAGGGCTTATAAGTAAGCATTTCACTGTAAGGTCTACACCTGTTGTATTCGGCACATGTGACAAATACAATTTGATTTGATTTGATTATATGCCTATACCTAAAAGAAAAATGACTAGTCATTTACTGTATTTAAATCTGCCAATTTATTTCTTGTGTGCTGTCTCCCTCCATCTTTTCCTCGTTGTGTCGGTCTTTCTTCTGCCACTCTTTCCACTCTTTTCTGTCATTCTTTCTCTCTCTCCGTCTCGCATGTCTGTCCGTCAGACTGTGGAAGAGATCGTTTTGGTCCGGACTGCTCCCTGCAGTGCCAGTGTTCCCATCAGGCCCAGTGTGACGCTCGTAATGGCCGCTGCCTGTGTCCTGTTATCTGGCTGGGCCCCACATGTACAGAAGGTACTGTATACACGCACAAACACACATGCATGCAAACACAAACACATGCGTACACACACACACACACACAGCCACACACACACGCAAACACAAATGCAAACACACACAGACTCATACAGACACACACCTCAAACACACATCGCCCCGATGAGTGAATGATACCTACCGCCCATCACAGCAGACACCAAGAACCAGAGTTGTAAAGCTGAACCAGGTTTTCATGAAATAGTGCGTTGGTAAGTGTGTTAGCCTCAGGCCTTCAGCTCTGTGTGTCTCCCTGTCTCCCTCAATAGCCGCTCCGGCCTCTGACAGTTATTTTAATCCACACCCAGAGGGGTGTCTGGCTTGAAGCTGTCTCGGTTTCCCCCACAAGCCCAGTTTACGGGAGACCGTCCAGATCGACCAGAAAACACCCTAGCTCACCAGCAACTCCCCGAACGCCAAAGAACATTTGCTTTTGATTTCTAGAAGGTGCCAAATGTATTTTTGTCTGCCTCTTCTCTCTTTTCAGGACTACTAGAAACTGCAGAGGTCCCAGCGTTGGGCTTCTCTCCCTCCCTGAAGAAGCCGTCTGGTCTTTCCCACTCGTAGCGCACTGGAGGCCCCACATCCCAAACTAGATGTCCCAAATACCCCCGCAAGATGTCTCAAACACTGAACACTCAGCAAGGTTCCCCAAATATGCAATCAGGGATCCTAGGGAGTCAAGGGAAGGCTGTGTACAGTTGGACAGATGGATAGATGGATAGAGTTATACAGCCAGAAGGTGATTCAGGTCTGGACCAGACACACAAGGTAATGTATTCTTATGTCTACACCTGTATTCTGCACATTTGGTTGAGAAATTTGGCTTTTTGGGAGCCTGCAGAAAGGTGCAGAATGCCGGTTTAGTTAGAGAGAGAGAGCAGGCTACACAAGCACCTGGAACATTAATGTGCTGCTGGTGGTGGACATTGGAAATGTCACCTGAGCTCTATTGTGCTCCCTGCCTGATTGTCTCAGGACTGGACCCATGCCCCAAGTCAACTGTTCTAGCCTGTCATTAACCACAGGTCAAACACTTCCTGTACATTCACAACGTCTCTGTCCTCACCCCAATGCGGCTTTGGGCAGCCAAGTACAGGGGTGGGCACTACGGTGCTGGAGGGGCACAGTGTGTGCAGACCATCACTATCACACATGATTAATAAAGCCCACGGTTAGGTGATTAGTGGAATCGGGTGTGTTAGAGCTGGGCTGGAACAAAAGCCTGCAGCCTCCTATTGCTTACCCGTGGCCTAGCCTCAGAGTCATTGGTCAGACTGACATGGGAGCAACAGCCATCACTCCCAAAGTGTCCACTGGTACTGTCTCTCCTTTTGACGGTACTCTGTCATACTATCATATCGTATACAGTGAGACTATTTTGTGTTGTATTTTACTGGTTTCTTTTGACAGTGTGTGCCTGATTGCTTGTCATAAAGTGTTAATATATTTAGAAATGGCTTTTAGTTGTTCGTTCGATTTGATAGGATCACTTACTGCACTGTCAGATCAGGAAAGTCACGTATCAATTCATTACTGCGGTTACTGTCTGTTACTGTAAGTGTTTCAGTTCAATGGCACTATGACCTATAGACGTCTTAGCCAAGTAATATATCAGTATATTTTCATGTAGAAGGGTTTTTAGAATATTGCAAAGCATTTGAACTGTACATCAGGATACTGCCATTCATACCACTCATAACATGTACTGTACTATATGCCTGATGGCAGGCTTTATGTAAATGGTGCTATTTTGATACATCTTGAATTTCTATCAAATTCTCTTTTTACTACATGGTGTACATCTGTCTGTTATTTCTGTCCCTAATATCGCATCACCACATTTAGGAGAGAGGCCATTTTATTTGGGAGCAGTGTAGCATGGTATTGGGTCCTCTGCCTGGGAGCTTAGAGAAAGGCATGTCAGTGGGGTGTGGGGGTGGTATGAATGGGGGAGAGTAGCGGGGGTCTGAGACGGCCTGTCACAGAGCAGTGATGGAGGATTGGAGACCAGGGAGCACAGGCTCTCCACAGATCAGCCAGGGAGGTCAAGAGGTGAGAAATGAGCCAGACCGTTACCTAGTACGAAACCTGTCAGAAAGTGTGTGTGTGGGGGGGGGGCACCTGAGCATAGCAGAGGTGGAGAGGAGGAGGGGGTGGCTGGGACGTCCGTCTGTCCCCCAGGCATTTCTCAAGTGCAGTGGAGCGTCTCCAGCATCCACCGCCGGCAGGTGTCTGGACCAGGCGTGGACCAGGCAGCCTACATCGGCCGCCTCCGTCCCCGGGTGAGTGATGTGCAAGCTGGGCCGCGAGCGCAAGACCGAGCCCCTGGCTGATGGATGGAGGGCTACTCGGCCTGGACCCGTGTTGTGACAAGCAACAGATGTTCTCCAATAATGTTTATCAGCCGGGCCTTCATCTTCAGATGACACACACCTGTTTCCAGTCAAACAGCCCCACAGAGGCCATCCATCCTCCCAGACCTGGGTGGCCACAGAGGGCTCTATTCCCAGCCCTTATCCACCTCCCCATCTTTAATACCCAACCCTTTCCATCACACAGCTCCCTCCTCATCTCTAATCCACCTCTCATCCCCCAGTCCCCCCTGAGCAACCCTCCATCCCCAGTCCTAATCCCGTATTTCATCCATCCTCCTCAACCCTAATCCTATATTTTATCCACCTCTTCCTTCCCATCACTAAAGGGCTCCTTGCACATCATTGATCTACCTATCACCCCCGCCCCCACCTCTACAGGCCTCCATCCCCTCCCCATCTCTCACCCCTGCCCCCACCTCTACAGGCCTCCACCCCCTCCCCACCTCTCACCCCCGCCTCCACCTCTACAGGCCTCCATCCCCTCCCCACCTCTCATCCCCCAACCCACCGTACTACTACCCCTTCACTTCAGACCTACTGTAATCTCTCTGGGCTAGACAGAGGCTGTGCTGAGCTGTGCCAGGCCTGAACACAACACAGCACTGTGGTCATGGTGGGAGCAGGCAGAGTTTTCAGGGCCAAGTGAGGGTGATCAGAGCAGGAGGGGGTTGGGAGGAGGGTAGGGAGGAAACCGGCGATGAAATAGCCCGTTGCAAGGTAAGATCACATCTGGGTAATTTTTCGCTGTAATTAAGCGTACACTCCACTCTCTCGGCAAAGAGCGATTTCTATCACTTCGTTGTCTTACGTAGTGAAGATTTGTAGCCTACTTCTCTCGCTCCCTCTGTGTTCAGTCAGATCTCACGAGGGCAAGTCATTTGAACTGGAACGGACAAAGCAAGCGGCTCCGATAAAACCCCAGGGGGAAATCATTTCAACGCGTCGTCCTGCGCCATTTGTTTGGTTGTTGCGTAGGAAAATAAATGTGAAATGCCAAGCCTGCTAAAAGATGGGTATCTAGGAACTCTCCCACACTCTGACTGTTAACACCAAGCAAGGGATGCAAAGGCTTCCTTTTGTTTATTCATCTGTTCTAGTCTGACAATGTGTGTAGTTTACTTGAATTATTATCACAATCAACCCACAATATCTACTCCAACAACTGAATGTTCTCACTGTTGAATCAAGACGGCCCTGTGATGATAATAAATCCTCATAAGTGTGAAAGTCTAGGGCACAATTCCGACTTAGAGATCGTGCCTTTCTTACGCACTTCTCAGTAGTTGTCTTCTTCTTCGGTGGGGTTTATCGGCGGTTGGCATCCAATTGCCACCACGTACAGTACTGGAGATTGGGCCAGAGACAGGGGGAAACTAAATGCTACCTGCCCTCTTAAAAAAGATAACAAAATATTTTAGACTATATCTAATGAAGTTCTACACAATATATTCTTTAAACTAATTTCCTGTATCCCCTTCTCCCTCATACTCTCCCACGATGATCCTCAACACTGGGGCCCCTCAGGGGTGCATGCTTAGTCCCCTCCTATGCTCCCTGTTTACCCACGACTGCATGGCCCAAGCACGACTCCAACACCATCATTAAGTTTGCTGACGAAACAACAGTGGTAGGCGTGATCACCGACAACGATGAGACAGCCTATAGGAAGGAAGTCAGAGACAACAACCTCTCCCTCAATGTGAGCAAGACAAAGGAGCTGATCGTGGACTATAGGAAAAGGAGGGCGGTACAGGCCCCCATTAACATCTACGGGGCTGAATTAGACCAGGTCGAGAGTTTCAAGTTCCTTGGTTTCCACATTACCAACGAACTATCATGGTCCAAACACACAAAGACAGTTGTGAAGAGGGCACGACAAAACCTATTCCCCCTCTGGAGACTGAAAAGATTTGGCATGGGTCCCCAGATCCTCAAAAAGTTCTACAGTTGCACCATCGAGAGCATCCTGACCAGTTGCATCACCATCTGGTATGGCAACTGCTCGGCATCCGAACATAAGTGTGTATGGCCCAGTACATCACTGGGGCCAAACTTCCTGACACCAAGGACCTATATACTAGGTGGTGTCAGAGGAAGGCCCTAAAAATTGTCAAAGACCCCAGTCACCCAAGTCATAGACTGTTCTCTCTGCTACCACACTGCAAGCAGTACCCGAGCACCAAGTCTAAGACCAAAAGGCTTGTTTTTACACTGCTGCTACTCGCTGTTTATTATCTATACATAGTCACTATACAAATTCCCACGACTAACCTGTACTCCCACACATTGACTCAGTACCGGTACCCCCTGTATATAGCCTCTTGAACTGCATTGTTGGTTAAGGGCTTGTCAGTAAGCATTTCTCGATAAGGTTGTATTCGGCGCATGTGACTAATACAATTTGATTTGATTTGATATTAGGTCTCATCCTCTCTCTTTCCTTCTATACATACTTCCCGGTCTCTGTTTCCTGGCAATAATCACACTTTCTTGTTGGAAGCTTTCCTACCACATTTAAGATCTTATTCATCTGGCTGTGTCCTACCCTTAATCTTGTAAAAATAGCCATAATCTCTTTTGTCCCTTCCTGCCGTCCTCCCCTCCCCGACTTTCCTCTGTACTTGAAATAAATGCCTGCCCTTAGTATCTCTATTCCACTGCTCCTGCCATCTCTGTACCATCACTGTCCATATCAGGCTTTTTGCCTCTGCCTTGCTCATTGAGACTATAACGTCAACATCCCCACTACTAAGTGCTTCTCAGTAGTTGGTATTCAGACTTACCTTACACAGGTACATAACAGGCTTTGCAGGCGTGGTTCCCTTGCACTCTGAACAATTGTAATTCAACTGCTGAAAACCCTCCCACTTGCTGGCCAGCAGATCTTCTCATGGAGTTTTCATTCAATAGGATTTGCAGTACATTTATCTTAAACTGTCACTTAAATACGGTGTACCATTCATTTGTATTTTGCCGACAGACTAGAATACATTGAGAGAAGTGTTCAGAAAGTAGGGATCAATGAAAGAATGCATCTTCGCCTCCGTTTCAGCACCAACTGGTAGATGAAATAATACTCTGATCTTTCTAGTCTCGAATCATAGAGCCTCAAATGCTCTCAGAAGCGTTTGTGATTTATCTGGTTTAGTAGATGTATGGAGAGAACTAAATCCTATTGTCAGAGACTATACTTTCTACTCTAGACCCCACAATTCATATTCTAGATTGGACCATTTTTTTATGCCCTCTACTTACATGTATGTAGTCCATTCATGTGCTATTGGTTCTATAGTAATTTCTGACCATGCCCCCAGTGTATATAGATATTGAAGTTGGCAAAACAATCCCCATAACCAGATATTGTAGACTTAATACGTCTCTGCTCTGTGATAAAATATTAATTATGTGGGTAAACTGCCTGTTCAGGAGCAGAACGACCTTGTACCTTGTCAGCTCGGGTGTTTGAACTTGCAACCTTCCGGTTACTAGTCCAACGCTCTAACCACTAGGTTACCCTGCCGCCCCAAAGCCATCTCAGCTGCAACTGTCTTGGATGCTGCTAAAGCAACCATAAGGGGTCAAATCATTTCCCAAGCCTCTCTGATCAAGAAGCTCAGGATGGAAAATAATGAAAGGTTGGGGGCTGAAGTAAGGCCTTCAGAACTTCTTCATAAACAACCACCAACCCAGGAGAACTGGAATTCACTAGCTTGTGCTGAGGCCAAACTCAATTTAGATCAAACAAAACATGCATAAAAAAACGGTTGTTTGTTACCAAGCAAAAATATGAGTTTGGTAACCGTCCTGGCCGTCTATTTGCACACCAATTAAACAAGAACGGAATGAAAGATGTATTAACTCTATAAGGATGGCAGGTGGCTCCACTTCTTATCAATAATACGTTTTGCGACTTCTATAAATCTCTTTATACTTCACAATGTACAATATCCAACAACGAAATTCCAAAATATCTGAATAAGATCTTCTTGCCCATTATATCAGATGAGCATAGAAATAGACTGAATGCTGAATTACTCCTGAAGAGGTTTGGGAAATTAAGGCAATGCCTTCTGGCAAGGAGGCTGAATCTGTATTAAGGGCAGTACAAGAAGTTCTGGCCTGAGATATGCCCTATCTTCATGTCTGCTCTAAATGATATGTTCGAAAGAGACATCATAAAAAAATAAAGGAGAACCGCACACTCTAGGAGCTCAGATGCAAAAATATGAAGACAGACAAGCTGTCTTCATCACCCTGATAACGTTTCAACAGACAAGCTGTCTTCATCACCCTGATAACGTTTCAACAGACAAGCTGTCTTCATCACCCTGATAACGTTTCGACAGACAAGCTGTCTTCATCACCCTGATAACGTTTCAACAGACAAGCTGCCTTCATCACCCTGATAACGTTTCAACAGACAAGCTGTCTTCATCACCCTGATAACGTTTCGACAGACAAGCTGTCTTCATCACCCTGATAACGTTTCAACAGACAAGCTGTCTTCATCACCCTGATAACGTTTCGACAGACAAGCTGCCTTCATCACCCTGATAACGTTTTGACAGACAAGCTGTCTTCATCACCCTGATAACGTTTTGACAGACAAGCTGCCTTCATCACCCTGATAACGTTTTGACAGACAAGCTGTCTTCATCACCCTGATAACGTTTTGACAGACAAGCTGTCTTCATCACCCTGATAACGTTTCGACAGACAAGCTGTCTTCATCACCCTGATAACGTTTCGACAGACAAGCTGTCTTCAACACCCTGATAACGTTTCGACAGACAAGCTGTCTTCATCACCCTGATAACGTTTCGACAGACAAGCTGCCTTCATCACCCTGATAACGTTTCGACAGACAAGCTGTCTTCATCACCCTGATAACGTTTTGACAGACAAGCTGTCTTCATCACCCTGATAACGTTTTGACAGACAAGCTGCCTTCATCACCCTGATAACGTTTCGACAGACAAGCTGTCTTCATCACCCTGATAACGTTTCGACAGACAAGCTGTCTTCATCACCCTGATAACGTTTCGACAGACAAGCTGTCTTCAACACCCTGATAACGTTTCAACAGACAAGCTGTCTTCATCATCCTGATAACGTTTCAACAGACAAGCTGTCTTCATCACCCTGATAACGTTTCGACAGACAAGCTGTCTTCATCACCCTGATAACGTTTCGACAGAAAAGCTGTCTTCATCACCCTGATAACGTTTCGACAGAAAAGCTGTCTTCATCACCCTGATAACGTTTCGACAGAAAAGCTGTCTTCATCACCCTGATAACGTTTTGACAGACAAGACGTCTTCATCACCCTGATAACGTTTCGACAGACAAGCTGTCTGCATCACCCTGATAACGTTTCGACAGACAAGCTGTCTTCATCACCCTGATAACGTTTTGACAGACAAGCTGTCTTCATCACCCTGATAACGTTTCGACAGACAAGCTGTCTTCATCACCCTGATAACGTTTCGACAGACAAGCTGTGTTCATCACCCTGATAACATTTCAACAGACAAGCTGTCTTCATCAGGGTGATGTTCCACTCCATTAGCCAGCACTTCACCTAAATAGGTCTGCTTTTATTTCGCGAAAGAGACATCATACCAGAGTCCTGGGGCCTCATTTATAAAAATGTTCTTAGATTTATACTTCAACTTTATACTTCAACGTAAGATCATTTCTGACGGTGTGCTTACGTTGGATTCATAAAAGATACTGAGAATAAAAAACTTGCTTATGCAGGTTCTAAGAAGCCCATTTGTAACTAACGCACGTGATCTCTAAATCTCAAATTAACTTAAAATTGACAGCACCTGAACGTGCCTTACAATCAGCAATTTCCCGTTATAGAGTGCTAGCACAAATAGCCACGAGCCAAAAGAGAAAAGCAAACTCTTTGGAAGACGAGATCCCGGCGATGGTAGAGGAGATTGAAGACAGGCAACACATCTTATTTGGTGGACTAAATAGTGTGTTGACAAACAATGCCAGACAGGTAGCTTGGGAGTGTGTCGCGCTGCAGTGAACGACGTGGGGCAGCAAGACAGAACTGTGGCTGATGTGAAAAAGAAATGGTTTGACTAACTGCAAGGGAAAAAAATAATAGCCCAACATAACCAGCAGGAAGATCACTTACGTCAAGTCTAGACTTTGAGTAGAGATAAGATCATTTCCACGTCAAAGTAAGGTTTTATAAATAACTACTTATACGTGGTTTTCTGCGTGAAGTCATACTTAAGATCAAAATTGATCCTAAGTCTATTTTATAAATGAGGCCCCTGGAAAACTGCATCCATTAGATTAGCCTGATACTAAAAAAGGACAAAACCCCACTAAACTGCTCTTCATTTAGACCTATCAGTTTGCTAGGAGTTGATGTTAAAATAGTCTCTAAGACACTTGATCGCAGGTTGGAGGTCCTATATCCAGACCTCATCAGGCTGGCTTTGTCAAATCCAGATTTGGATCGGACAATGTGAGACGTGCTTCGAATATCATAAACCACCTTTATCATGCTTCGAATATCATAAACCAGAATTAAAGACCCTGCACTCATGGTCTCTCTTGATGCCGAAAAGGCCTTCAATAGAGTTGAGTGGCAATTCTTGTTAGCTGTATTAGAAAAAGTTAATCTGGGTGACTCTATTCTGACCCATCAGCGTCAGTTCACACAAATGGTAAATTATCAGAAAGATCTCCTAATGGTAGGGACTGTCGTCAAGGCTGTCCTTTATCTCCTGCTCTGTTCTCGTTAGTCATAGAACCACTGGCTGAGGCAATAAGGTCTAGTAATAACACCAGGGGCATCTCAATGGGTGACGAAGGGCATAGGATTTCATAATTTGCTGATTATGTGTTTTTATACATGTCTAAACCAGAGACCTTTGTCACTGGAGTAACGGACATCATATCTGAATATGGTAACCTGTCAGGGTACAAAATTAACGTGGACAAATCCATGGCTTTATCTTTTGAATATCCCCTCTACAATCAACTTAGAAATGATATCTCTATTCCAATTGACTGAAACAGGCTTAAAATACTTTGGCATATATGTTACTCCAAATCTTAAAGACCTGTTCACTTCAAATGATATGTCTTTGCTCACAAAGATTAAACAGGACCTGGTTAACTGGTCTACCCTACAAAACTCTATTTTTGGCATGATTAATGTCGTCAGGATGAATATCCTTCCTCGGCTATATGATCTATTCCAAAATATCCCCTGCCATCTATCACAGTCCTTTTTTCAGAAAATGAATGCCAATATATCTGAATATATCTGGGACAATAAGCCTAAGGATGTAGGAGGGGTCTCTTTGCCAAATCTACATTACTGGTCTGCTCAGATCAAGCACATGATTAGTTGGCGCCTAGACCGATGCCACTCACTTTGGGTTGGGATGGAATCAGTAGCATGTCATTCAAGAGCATTAGCTTCCTTACCATTTATTAATAGCTTTGAAAAAATCCAGGCCTTATCTGACATTTTTACAACACATAATACACTCTTAGCTTGGAAAGATAAGGAGTATTGGACTTCTGGACTGGAAAAAGAAGGGTATTGCTGAATTTATGCCTTTATTTACTCAGGACACTTTTAAATCGTTCCAACAGATAAAAACTGAGTTTGACGTACCCAACAAAGATTTTTAAAGTACCTACAATTTAGACACTTCATAGAGGGTTAGAAGGAAGTTGATAAACTACGTTTCCAAATTACTGAAGTTGAAAAACTATTTACGAATCCTCCTGTTCGAATCCTACTGAGGTTTAATCCACGACATACATTATAATTTACTGAACAGAAGTGCCTCATCCTATTACTTTTGAGACATGTTTGGGAGAGAGACAATGGACTCGCACTCGGTGAGGAAAAATGGTCTTCTATCTGTGAAAGGGTCTACCTCAAATGCACCTCCATAAGCAAACAATAAGCATTCAATTTTTTTCATAGAACCTACTTTACACCTGTCCGCCTTCACAGAATGTAAAGAGGATACTGGCACATTTCTTTTGGTACTGTAGCAGAATCCAGTCTTATTGGAATGCTTTTCATTTACACACCCGAAAGATCTTGGGTAGACAATTAGCTTTTTCACAGAATCTATATTTGCTCTACTTTGTTTGTAAATGTTGTGTTTGACCCTGACACTGAACGTTTGTTCAATACCCTTGTTTACTTACCCAAAGAATGCATATTGTTATTTTTGCCCACACCTGAAGTACCATCTGCGAGAATGTGGCTTTCTCAAGCTTCTGCTATTCTAACCCTACTTTTTAGAAAATCTGGTCTCCATTGAGGTCCTATTTAGAAAACCTCCCATAAATGACACGTTATAATTGTGATGTTTTTATATATTTTCTGACTGCCTTTTTTGTATAGTGTTTTTCTGTATTCTAACTCCTACTTGTCTGTGTCGTGCACTTTGTTTGGTTTCTATGTAACCTCTGTGAAATGACATTCTAACATTCTAATAAAAAGATGATTACAACAACAAAATACTCTCATGTAGATTATTTAGGCACATTTTAGGGTTAGGATAGTATGTATGAATTATTTTGAAAAAAACAGGTTTGGAGAGCCTTGATGCACACAATATATTGATGAATAAAAAATACAGTGGTTTGATTCATTCTGAAAGTTGTCATATTCAAGTTCCATCCATGAAATATTGGAAGGTGGAAAAAAAAGTGCACAATAGAGGTTGAACAATAGTCCTATAAATCTACCCTCATTCTGACTAATCATGGAACTGTACGAACCATACGCCAGGCTCCAGGTTTAACCTGCTACGTGTGGTCTGTTCCATAATGATTCTAATAGGCTACATGTCCTAAACTACTGTACAGCGTTAGCCTAATATGATCCAGTAATGCTAGTGACCCTCAGGAACAACTGCACAGACGTGACAGAGGAAAGAAAGGTCAATGGAATGGAATGATGCGAAATGTAAGGAAACGAACACTAAAGTGACAGTTATAAATGTATGTGGGTATTACTGATTGTGGCTAATATTGAGCATGATATAAATTGTAAAAGGAGAAAAGCCGGACATAGGCTATAATTAAAGCAACTCTGCAGGTTCAGCTCTACAGAAGCCTATATCTTGCGTGCCCAAATTTCACCCACGCAAATTATGGGCACACTATTACAATTCGGAATAACGGCACATCTATTTATAGCCCATTTCACTGTGGAAAAGGGGCCCAATACGTGTGGCTGGTTTCACATTGATCTCCAGGGATCATAAGGAAAAATGATCTAAAACAATCACTATGTGTATTTACAATCCCCTTCTCCAAACGGATTACTCCTTTACCTAGTTCTTATCACTAGCTCTTATCCATGTATAAATGATAATGCATGGAGAATGCTGTGTATTTCTATTGGAAAAAGAAGGTAGATGCCTTTTCCTGTAGACACCTCCGCCACACCTTCATTTCGTACATCACCCTGATGAATAGCATGCAGTTCTCATGCTTAAGTTCAAGGTCAGAATAAGTATAGAGAGAGAAGTGCATAAAAAGGGAATAGCTTTCCCTTTATGTGTGCTTAACTCCGGTGGGAATTGGGGCCCTAGTGAATTGATCTCATCTAGAAACACAGTTTGGTGCAATTGTTCTATGTCCACCACTGGATGGCGCTGAGCATGGTGCAAAAAAACAAGAATTTATACGAAGAATCTTGACTCTCCCTACCTGACCATGAGACAACTGTGTGTGTGTGTGTGTGTGTGTGTGTGTGTGTGTGTGTGTGTGTGTGTGTGTGTGTGTGTATGTGTGTGTGTGTGTGTGAAGGGGATATCTGAATGTATTTATTCTGAATCATTGTCTCTGTCCCAGTCTGGCACCTTAATTCCTATATTATGCACTTTTGAGCAGGGCTCTAGTCAAAGGTAGTGTGCCTTGTAGGGAAAAGGGTGCAATTTGGGCCGCACTTAAACTGGTAGTCCTAGTCTTTTTTCCGGTATTCAACAACAAACTCAAAGTGGTTCCGCTAGCACGACTGCCCTGATTAAGACTGTCATATTAAAACCATGTGCATGGCAGTTCCCCTGGCCTGTTCCCCTGGCCTGTTCCCTTGGCTTGTTCCCCTGGCCTGTTCCCTTGGCTTGTTCCCCTAGCCTGTTCCCCTGGCCTGTTCCCCTAGCCCGTTCCCTTTGCCTGTTCCCCTGGCCTGTTCCCCTGGCCTGTTCCCCTGGCCTGTTCTCCTGGCCTGTTCCCTTGGCCTGTTCCCTTGGCCCGTTCTCCTGGCCCGTTCTCCTGGCCTGTTCTCTTAGCCTGTTCCCTTAGCCTGTCCTCCTGGCCTGTTCTCCTGGCCTGTTCTCCTGGCCTGTTCCCTTGGCCTGTTCCCCTAGCCTGTTCCCCTGGCCCGTTCCCTTGGCCTTTTCCCCTGGCCTGTTCTCCTGGCCTGTTCTCCTGGCCTGTTCCCTTGGCCTGTTCCCCTAGCCTGTTCCCCTGGCCCGTTCCCTTGGCCTTTTCCCCTGGCCTGTTCTCCTGGCCTGTTCTCCTGGCCTGTTCCCTTGGCCTGTTCCCCTAGCCTGTTCCCCTGGCCCGTTCCCTTGGCCTTTTCCCCTGGCCTGTTCTCCTGGCCTGTTCTCCTGGCCTGTTCCCTTAGCCTGTCCCCGTGGCCTGTTCCCCAGGCCTGTTCCCCTGGCCTGTTCTCCTGGCCTGTTCCCTTGGCCTCCCCTAGCCTGTTCCCTTGGCCTGCTCCCTTGGCCTGTTCCCCTAGCCTGTTCCCTTGGCCTGTTCCCCTAGCTGATTCCTCTAGCTGGCCTGTGCTGATCCCCCATCAATAACATTAATGACCCATAGCCCCTGGGGAGAAAAACAAATAGCGCAATGAAACCACCAGGGGTGTTAAGGAGCTCGCCAGCTCTCTTTTCCCAGGGAGGAAAGGAGCTGCCTGGGTTGGCTGTCCTGTCTGTAGCCTGACCAGGCTGGATGGCTGGCTTATCCCTTCACTACACAAGTACCCAGGGATGTAGGGAAACACTGGGGGTGTTGCCACTATTGAACAACCAGACAAAAACTCAGTGTGATGATTTGTTGGAGTTCCCCCCTTTTTGGCTGTTGCTTGGTGCCAACTGTAAGCAAGCACATTCCTTTCCATTCCTCCACGCCCCTTGTACTGTACACACCCATGCCTTCCTCTTCAACGATGTTTCCCCTGGCATCTGAGTCAGCAGGGGTGCCAAGCTAATCAGTATGAGAGCCAGCTGCCTCTCTCTCTCTCTCTGGGGTGTGATGTATGTTCCAGTGAACGGGCGACAGTGTGCCACACAAGGGCCCACTGGGCGGGTGGCCGTGGCAGCAGAGAGGAGGGAGGGGGGGATAGGCCATAATGAGTCCTGATGGATTCTGAGCCTCTGCCAGCTTCCCCATTAGCTGAGTGGCTCCCAGCCCTACTGAGGAGAGGACCGCCACAGCCCACTACTACGCCCACGCACACACACACACTTGACACGCACACACACACCCCACGGGGGCACCACACACTCTTTGACACACACCTCAATTAAATAAACAATTAAATAAACCAGATCACATTAACTAATCCACACTGCTGTACTGTGTTACCCCTGCCTGGGTAAATGCATGCATGCACGCATGCACACGCACACGCACACACACACACACACACACACACACACACACAGTGTCCATTCGGCCCTGCCAGCCCCACTCCCACACACAGAGGTCTTTATGTGGAGCTGTGGGTTAATGGTGGTAATAACGGGTCTCAATGTGTGGATTAAGTGTGAGCCGAGGCATGGGCGACACTGGCATGTGCTAATCCACCATGATCAAATTAGCAATGCTGAGGAGCCCAACAGGGTACACTGCCAAGCCATGACCCATGCCCCCTTCACCCCCCACCCACACACACTCAATCACATTCATACACACACTATCCTAGTTTCATTTCATAATTTGGAGTTATTTCAAGAGGGAATGCCCCCTCTTTGGTCTATGGATTTGACTCTGGTGAGGTAATAGCCTGGCTAGTATTCTTTATAATGACAAGTATCTTAGTTTAGCCTTTGAGCATGACATTGAAAACACTTAAAGAGATTCTCCTTAAGATTTGCATACCTTTTAGCTAGTAGTTCTGAAGGTAGCACTCAAGAGACAAAACAGGTCCTCGGAAATGTTGTACTGCCTCATATCTGTGCAGATATGTGCAGCACGTCATTGCTCTCATCTCTGTCTCTCTCTCTTTCTCTCTCTCTCTCTGCTCTGTGTGCATCTTGCTAGCTGTCAATCAAATGACAAGGGGCTGAAGCTCATTGGCTGTAACTCGAATTGCTAGGGGGCTGGCTCACGGGTGGGAAATGTAGGGAAAATGGCGCTGCACACGGATTTTGTGGCTATTTGAGGTAAAACAGTCATTCTGCTCATAGATTATGCATATATGAACTACACATTGACACATCCAGTTGCCAAAGTTCCAGAGCATGTCTTTAAGTTGTTACTATAATAATCTCCAGCAGAGGGCGTAGTGCAGGTTGTGTTATGACCCTGTGGTGGGGCAGGTCAGTAATGGTCCATACATACATACTGTCCCCACTGGTCCATTCAGCCTATAGGCTCCTATACTCTAGGCTATTATAACCTCCACTCCATTACGAACCTGCACCGTTCGCACAGGCTGACCTCATCAATGCTGGATGACCCACACTGACCTCATCAACACTGCCTGACCCGCCGTGACCTCATCAAAGCTGGACACCCCGGAGCTGCTCGGAGGAGAACTGACGTAACGGCGGGGCTGATCGACGAGGCCCGCTTAAAAAAACATCCCATCCATTAGGCTTATTGAGAGCCACTGTACGTGCGTTGGAGAGTCTGGGCTTGGGATAGCCACTGTCAGTCCCGCAAACACCCCCCACACACCCCACTCTAACCCCCCACTCATGACTGGACAATGGAAGTGAGTGGGGCTTCTCAGCCACAATGTCCGCCCACATATGCAAGCCGTGACAGAGGGGGTGTGGGAGGGATGAGGAGGTGCAAGGGGGGTTCTGACAGGGACGCCTGCAGGATGGGAAGTCTTATTGAGCGTTTGAGCGATGAGCCAGGTCATCACATCTCCCCGCCTCATCCATCACGGCCCACAACATGGCCCCAAATAAAGAGGACACATTCCTGCCTCCGCTTCCACTACACTACCACATTCAGCTCCTCCATCCCTCTCTCCCTCAGTCTCTCTTTCTCTCTCTTTCTTTCTCTCCCTCTGTGTCTGGCTCAATCTCTCTTTCTTTCTCTCCCTCTGTGTCTGGCTCAATCTCTCTTTCCCTCTGTCTCTCTCGCTCTCTGTGCCAGGATCTGGGAAGAAAGGGGGGACCAGAGTTCAGTCTCGCGCTTGGAGGCCCTGAGAGAGCCAGGAGAAAGGGCCAGGTGTCTCTCTGACTCCCAGTTCTTATTTTAACACACTGTCTGGACATGAGGGAGGGAGGGAGGGAAGTGGAAGGGGGCAGGGAGAGAGAGTCAGAGAGAGGAAGAGAAAGCGGGAGACAGAGAGAAAAAGCAAAAAGAAAGAGCACACACTTAATCCACATTGTAGTCCTTTATTTTTTAGTTGCTCCTCCCACAGTATTGAATTGAAATGCATTACAGTTACATTGTAGAAAGCATTAAAACAAAGTACCTCAACTTGCTGATTACTTTTAAAATGGATTATAAACAAAAACAAAAACATCAATGACAAAAAACAAACAAAAAACAAACAAACAATCTGGTCCCTCAAAATGGGAGGATAAATGAATATAATCTGTTATTTATTATAGGTTTGGCACAAGGGATTAACATTGACTGAACGTCACACAAGCTTGCAGACAACCGTAGAAAACTGTCAGATACAGATCTATGGAGACCAATCATGCGATTATGAAGAACTTATACCTGGCATCTTTTTATTTGTTCATGTCTTTATAATGTTTGTTTTTTCCATTTACAATTGGATCAATAAATTGTCGTACAAAAAACCCCCAAAGTAATATCTATTCATCATCAACCAGTTTCATTAGAAGAATAAAGAGTGAATGGTATGTTTAATACTATCTGGCACTCAAACGTCATCTACAAACCCCATTGAGTTCTGGAGTAGGCCCCAGTGAGGAATCTCCCCTTCACTATGGGTAAGAGCAGTGCTATTCAGTAAACAAACTACAGTTTGCCAAGAAATAAATACAATTCTCAACATACAACAGCAATAACATCAACAACAACAATAAAAATGTAGAAAAAAACAACAACAAAAAAACATGATTGTCTAAAAAATGAAAGACACGAGGATGGGGGTAGCTAACAACTAGCATTTAGGCTAATTAGTGGTATCGTTGGCCGACTACGATGAGTTTGGGGTTTCGAGAAAGGGGGAGAGATGCCCTTTTTACTGTTTAATAACGATAAACTTCAGCACTTGCTACTTTTTCAGAGTAAAAAAAAAGATTGTGGTTCCTTCTTTTCTTCCGCTAAAACGACAAACTACTTAGATCCTTTCACAGAGAGCGCAGCAGGGTGGGACCGAGTGCAGCTTCAGAGCCGCAGTTTGCAGACACTCGTGTACAGTTCTGTGATTGTGCAGACACACGCAGCTATGCAAACTCCTTCTTAGGTGGTAAAACCAGTCCAATTTTTCTCCGTTTTCAATGTTTATTTTTCTTTTGTTCTTCATTTATCAACAATCTTGTCGTAATGCGTTTGTAGCACCATCTTTCTCGGAGAGGTGTGGTTCATTTGGATCCGAGTCTTTACTCAGCACCACCCTTCCAAGTATCCTAGCATTTATATAAGTACATGTTGATGGAAAAGACCTGTTTATATCCAGGGGTTAAAGGGGAATCATTCTCGTAACGTATTTCACTGATACTCCAATCCAGCTGAGATGGTCTGAAGGCCAGGTCTCCGTCTAGGTTGGGCAATGTGGGGTGAGTTAGCTGTATTGTGGCATGGTAGGTCTAGGTAGGATTATTGTGATTCTAGATGGAGCTAGGGGTGGTTAGGTGAGGCCTGGTAAGAATAGGTTGGGCTATGTGGGGCTAGGTAGGGTCTGTACTCTGTACACATATCAAACCGTGGTTGGACCGCGGTCCCGAATGGGTTCTCCAAATACAAACGACATCACACAGAGGACAAATGTTCTCAGCTGAGTGGACACATGACATTGAGTGGACACGTGACACAGTTCCACTGAGTGGACACATGACATGCTCTAGCAATGTAACATCTAACAAAACCATCTCCATCATCCCTCCTACCAGCCGCCGCTGCTGTGCAAAACATAGAAACTCACCAGAATAAATACAGCTATTATTATTTATCATTTTTATTTTCACCATAATCAATAATCACTATCATCATCATTGTCGTCGATAATAAACATAATGACTGAATTTAAGGTCACAGGAGGGATGTTTTGTTGGATCTCTTGGAGGGCTGGGCTGGGCGGTTCTCTGTGGACGGTGACCCTGCTCGTGTGTAAGGCATTCTGCTCAGCAGTCAGATGGGCCGTGGTTCTGCTCGGCAGTCTGTGACGGGCCAAGGGCCAGGGGCCCCGCTGACGGCCCCCAAGGGCTCCCAGTGCGATAGGTTGGGGTCGGGGGGGGGGGGGGGGTTAGAGGTCAGGGATCGGGGTATCATACATGGCTGAGGGACTGGATGGCACTGGACTCAGCAGCGGCCCGCGCCAGGCTGTGCCACATGGTGGCTGGTGTGTGGTTGGCTGGGTGGAGTGCGTCCTTGTCAGCCAGAGACAGCATCATGGCGTACGCCTGGGGAGAGGGAGAGGGAGAAGGACAGGTTAACTCCAATACACACCTAAAGTCACACACACACACACACACACACACACACACACACACACACACACACACACACACACACAAGCATTTACATTTTAGTCATTTAGCAGATGCTCTTATTCAGAGCGAATATGCGCATACATTTTCAGACTTTTTTGTACATTATCATGTTATATCTCACACACACATCCACCTGGGACTTGGATTTCCTGTACAGGGGCTGTTTGACGGCCTCAGGCAGGCTGGGGGAGCCGAAGGCGGTGCCGTCCCCGTCACTGAACTCACTGTCTTCCATCTTATGCATGTCAGAGAAGTGACGGATGTGATCCAGCGCAGAGTAGCTACTCTGATCCTCTTCCTCCTCATAGCTGGAGAGGAGGGAGACAACCGAATCCCTGTCAACATTCAATTCAACTTCTCAAGTCAACGTAAATGAATTCAATTCAACTCAATTCAATTCAACTCAACTCAATTTCATCCAATGATCCCTTCGGGAGGTTTTAAAGAATGCCAATATACTGTCACAATGTCTCAGCCTGATACATATATGTATCTGTCCATATATTTTAGTCTACATGGTTGTGTGAGTGGATATTTATGCTGGAGGCATATCCTCACTACTATTACCTCCTTGGGGAGGTCTTGCAGTTGAGGTCCAAATCGCTAGGTCCGTCAAATTCTATTTTGTTGTGTATGATGTCATCATCTAGGTTGCTGGGGGGAGCTTCGTCTCTAGGTTTCCCAGCAGCGGAGTCGCTCTGCTCCCCTTCCTCCTCCTCCTCCTCCTCGGCGCCAAGCTCCTCCCCCTCCCCCTCCTCCAGGTCATGTGACCCGTGGCTGGCCATCAGGGGCTTCTCCTCCTCGAAAGGACCCCCGTTCAACCTAGGAGCGGAGACCAGGAAATACATGTGTAAAACCTAGCACATCACTAGCACAGTACTGCACAAACTGTACATAAGCAATATACACACTCACACTTAGCCACATTGTATCCAGACTGTACGTTCTGAAGCCAATTCTAACCTTCTTTCATTCCCATGTACCATGCAGTTATGGATACAAGGCTAACTCACACTCATTCTTACATCAAACTTTATAATGAAATGTGGTCTTGTGGTCTTGTATATTTTGGCCAGTCAGTCCCTGTAAGAGTCCCTCCTTCCTGAGTGAACAATGGGAGTATAGAGAGGATAGAGAGCGAGTGGGTAGAGCAGGGTGGAGCGAGCCATGGCAGCTGAGCTGGGGCAGAGAGAGGCAGAGCCGGAATCCCGTTTGTCATCACGTCTCGAGGGCCCCTCTGGGCACAGGCTCTATGAGCGTCTCGCTGATCGCTGCAGCACTTAACAGCACTGCTCGGCCTCTCCCGTTGTTTATTTTCCTACTATCTCAGATTCATCTAATAGGCAAAATATTTAGCTGACAGACCCATTTGGTGGAAGAGTTATGAGGGCCTTGCCAAGCGGCCCATTTCCCTGGTCCCCACGGAGAGAAAAGGCCCAGCTATCAAAACCTGACTGGGGTTGTATCTGCCCACTGTCTCTGCAGACTCAGGAAACCACCATTTGGTAAATCATCTTGAACCACATTAAGACCGATTCACTAATTACACTCCGGGATGTCTCTCGTCAGCTCCCAACAATGTCTGTTTCTAGACGAAGCCAGCAAACAAAGTCTGGCTGCGGACCCTACTTATACACCCGCCAAAATCGCTCATAGATTAGAGGACCCTGAAGAGTCCAGGAAATGATCTATTTGAAGAAGAAGAAAAGCTGAGTTTGCAATGAGTCGAGAAGAGAAGGAGTGGGAGAACAATTGCGGTAGATATTTTAGAGAATCTGCTATCCACCTCTAGATTTATCAGAGTGGGGCGATTATAGCGGGAATTAGACAGAGTTGAAAAGCAACGCGCCCCCTGGGTGGGACTGGGAGAGGGCCAGGACTGCCAAAGCGGTAGTTGCCATGTCGTATCGACATCGCCGCGCACCGCATAGCGAGACCAGCAGCGCCGACCGAGACCAGAGCCTCTGTGATTATGAAAACAGATTCGTTAATTACGCTTTCAAACGCGGTAATTTGCTGGGGATAAAGTATCTATCAGAGGTACTCAGGAGCGCCGCACTTTGAAAGGAAACACGGGCCGACCCCCTGACCCCACCTTCTCCGACTTTCTTCCTGTAGGCGGACATGTTGCTTCCAGATGTGGGAGCTAGTCGCTCCCGGGTCCTCCACCCCCTCCTCTCTCCTCTCTCCCCACGTCTCTGTGACGCTGCACCCACAACCCCTTTTTTACACAATCAAAAGAAAGACAGAGAGATCTCTATCTCTACCTCCCTGATCAAACCCAGGGCACGTAAAAACAAACCCGCCGACCTGTAGCCGACCCCTATCCCGAAGCTGATCATAGTTTTACAAGAATTGATTAGCATAATCATCAGACATAATTGTATGCAAGGCCGATACCGGTGCACATGCATGGCCCAAAGTCAACAGTCGTAAAAAGCTCCAGCACGTTTCCGAACGTGGTAATTATCCAGATGTCGTCAGTGATGATTGTTTGTTGGTCTGAGACTCCACACACACACACACACACACACACACACACAGAAATTAATAAAGGCTGAAGTGCATCAGAATGCCCTAGCAGGCCAGCAGAGAGAGGCCGTGTCCCCCCATGTTTGTCTATAATCACCTCAATGTTTAGCCTCAAGCACTGGATATGTGCTGCAGAAAAGCAGGCCTCTTGTTTGTGCGTGTGTGTGTGTGTGCTACAGAGGATAAGATGAATGATGAATGTGTGTACTGTTTGTCCAAGCATTTTTTTGGACACACACATACATATAGTATATGCACATCCAGACAAAACATGGGACTTACCCTTCCTCAGAATGGTCAGGGGACGGCTGGTTCTGGCCTGTGTTGCCGATAAAGTTTCGTATTTCGTTGAAGTAGGAGTCCTCTTTGTCGTCCAGGATGGCACTGCTGCTGTCCAGCTCTGACCGAGGAGAGGACGCAGCCGTGCCTACAGAAAGACAACATTGTAATCAGTCAGTTTGAATATTAGTATTAAAAGAATACAATTAAGTCCACAGTGACAGCCCCATTGGATTCTCCCTTTGGATGACAAGAAACTATTTGGGATCAGAGACTTGACGAGAAACCAATCCACTGACCCGGTGTACCAGTATGTACTGAATCTCCTGTTGGTGTTGGACCAAGGCCTGCACGAATAGCACACTTCCACTGGCCTTATTACCTGGAAGTATTTAAGTGGACCAATATTATGTTGACTCTAATAAGTGACGGGACCATGTGTATGAGTCTCTAGGTCTCCAGAGAATGCCAATGTTTGCTTTAATAAGTGACTGTATCTGATCAACCGGACTAGCTTTACAACGGGCGTCTGGCCAGGTGTCGCCTGCTTGCCTCCACGTTTCTGATGTGATTCAGTGAGTCGCTGCAACGCAGAGCGACCTATCAAACTCAACCGGCGATGATTTGTACTGCCGAAAGCAGCAGAGTCGGCGAACATTCAGAACGCAATTGTGTTGTCGCAGAGACGGGCGACAGATTCATTTCATCTCATTTCTTAGTTTCCCCAAATTCTTTCTTTAACCGTAAGTAAAGTACATTTCACATTATATACAGCTAGAGAATTTACGGAGGCAATTGAGGGTGAGTGAGTGAGTGCTCACGCAGTATATAAATACATCTGATTTGATTCATCAGCAGTTTTGTTCATTTCAAGAAAGAAAGACACACTGTTGAATGCTCCCGCAGTTTTATTGCACAACGCTTGGACCCAAAGGAGTTCGTAAGGGTCGAAACATTTCACAATAAAACTGCGGGAGCATTCAAATGTGTATCTGTCTTTCTTTCATTACGTTGTTTTTGGTATGTACCTATACAAACAAGCTAAAACTGGACACCTCTGAGAACAAGCCATCTCCACCGGCTAGCTAGCTAAATCAAGGGTGAGCAACGGTGAGAGAGAGACATCCGCACGAGCTCAGCCATCCACATAAAGAGCTGGGAACATTTTCACGCTACGAGAAATTTTACCACATGACGTCACAATCAGAACGATTGGGAACTATTTCACGCTGGGTATATTTTTACATGACACCCTGCACCTGCAAGTTACTGGATGTAAGTTCACTACTGGTACACAGGTTCATTTCCTAGGTTTCAGTAAAGCACCATTCATGTAACAAGGGCTTTGATTGATTGATTGATTGATTGATTGAGAGGCTCTCTCACCTGAGAGGTTACCGTTCTCGTGCTTCTTGAGGTGACGGTCCAGGTTGGTCTGCTGGCCGAAGCAGCGGTCACACAGGTGACACTTGAAGGGCTTCTCCTTGTTGTGGATGTTGCGGATGTGGCGCTGCAGGTTGGAGGAGATGCTGAACGAGCGGTCGCAGTACTTACACCTGAGGAGGCAGATAGGTAGGGGTCACTCCAAGAGGTCAAAGGTCAAAACAGGTGGGACTCATGGGGAACAGTACAAATACACTACACACATGCTGGAGTAGATACAGTAAAAGCAAACACAAGAAAGACATAGGCCTTAAAGGGATACTTCAGGACTTCATCTACTGGTCATATGAACTCATAGATACCATTTCTATGTCTCTGCGTTCAGTTTGAAGGAAGCTGCTAACTAGCGTTAATGTAATTACTGACTGGTGTTAGCGCAATTACTGGAAGTCTATGGTAACTGCTAGCGTGCTAGTAAATACCATAGACTCTCTAGTCATTACGCTAACGCTAGTTAGCATTGGCTCGCAAAACTACCTCTAACCTCCTTCTTACTGGATGCAGAGTCATACAAATGGCATCCATGAGTTCATCTGACTCTGAAGTATCCCTTTAACAATGAATGATTCAAACGATGCTGTACACAGTCACGGTGGAACACACACACACATGTATTCATGGACAGCCCCCATCATCCCCCACTCTTTCAGACATGATGGAGGAGCTTGTTCAAGGTGAAACCAGCTCTGTCTCTTATCTTCCGCCAGCGCAATACACACATTCACATTCTTCTCTCACAAAACAGGCATACAACAAATCTGTTAGAGCCAAGCCCCCCCCCCCATGCAAAATTATACAAGATGATTACATCTTTTCTTCTAGCTGGAATTAGCTCGCCCGATTGGCCGTCCCTCAGGAGCGCCCAGTTATCTTCGCAAAAAGTACAATAAACAGCAGAGATCTTTAATGATGTGCCAGCGGGTAGAGGCTCAATCTATCAGGCTGCTACAGAGGCCTGAGGTTCTCCCCTGTGGTCAACTGGCCTCCCCTGGACTGTGTACTGTATGTATGTGTCCGTGTCCGTGTCCGTGTCCGTGCGTGTGTGTGTATGTGTGTGTGTGTGTGTGTGTGTGTGTGTGTGTGTGTGTGTGTGTGTGTGTGCGGGCTCCGAGTCGCCCCCTCCGACATCACAGTCATTATTCCAGCTACTACCCCCGGACATCTGCCCATGCTCCTCATCACCCCCATTTTTCACCAAACTTCCTTCTTTACCCCCAGTTCCCCTCTCCCCTCCCCCTTTCCTCTCCCTGCCACACCCTTCCCCCATCTTTAAGTTCAAACCCCCCTCCTGTCAACCAGACGTCGGCCACCATTTTTCACAAGGCAAAACATTTAGCCGAATGATAATTGTCCCAGTCTTTTAACGGCATAGGAAAACATACAAGAATGCTGCGTGTAACTATGGACAGGAATTCTCTGGGAAAACATCCGTGTAGCAGCAGACTGGGTCTGATAGATGAACGTTGGCTGTCTGGGAGGACTCAGACAGTGTGTGTAGGTTATCTGACAGACATTAACAGATGGCTTATACTGTGATGAAAAGCTGTCCTGTCTTCGTTCAGTATTGTCTGTGCTCGCAGGGTGAGACGAACTGACGTTGGAGGAGGGTTAGAGGGATGTTATTCTGTCAGCACGGAATGATCACTTCCTGTTCCCACATCCCTCATCCCACAGCTGACCCTCCTTTAATGCTGGGTATGTTCACGCATGATGTGTGTGTGTGTGTGTGTGTGTGTGTGTGAGTCTTACCTGTACGGTTGCTCTCCCGTGTGTGTCCTTAAGTGGCGGGTCAGGTTGGCAGACCGTGGGAATAGTTTACCGCAGTATCTGATGGGCAGAGAACACCTCGTGTCACTATACATCTTAGAGTAAAATTACCATCAGAAGATGTATTCAAATATATGTGGCATATCTTAGATCATGCAGTATTGACAACACACAACTCACAATAGGAAAAACACACCTTATCACAATAAATCCAAAAAGATTCCAAAGAACACATATCTCCATCAAATAACTGATAAAACCTCCTGGAGTGCAACATCATTTATGCATTGTCTTATGGTTGCATAATTCCACTAACAAATAGCTATGTGAATATTAATTTCACTCCCACACACTCAGCACTTGAAGCTAATGGAATGTGTGTGAGCAACTTTATGTGTATAATGTAGCAATGGGGAGGTGCAGAGAGTGGGTGTTGTCCACACACAGCAAAGCGTTAGATCAAAGTGCCGCCGGGGCCCCAAAACCTCTCGTATTAATCTGCTAATCAGGGCCAACTCCCTGGGTAAACAGTGGGAGAGAGAGGGAGCCAAGCACAGCCCCTCACGGAGTAACACAGCACACACAGTCACCTCAAAGGGTTGACACTGGCCAGCCATGGAAATTAAGTAGAAATGTGTCTCAAGGACATGGAATGGAAATAGGACATACACTCAAGGACATATTCACTTTTCAGGTTTAGGGTCTATTCCAATTCAATTCAATCAAATTCAATTAAATCCAACTCAATTCATGAATTTAGAAGTATAGAAATAGGAATTTACCAAAACCATGGGACTTTCAATCAGAAAGTCACAAGGCCAAAATCAGAGATTAAGTAGTGTGAAGACAAAATGTAAAAAATAAAATACAGTTGTATAAAATCTCCAAAACAACCTCTGGTACTATTTGCGGTAAACGGTTTCCGCGGTTACCTGCAGGTGTAGCGCTCCTTGCCCTTGCGCAGTAGCGTCTCGGGGAGGGCAGTGGGCGGGGCTCGGAAGTCAAACATGGAGGGGACGGAGCGCATCAGGTCACCTGACTCGGGGTTAAGCGAACCAAACGTCTCCAGCTTCTCCGCCATGTTCTCAATGGCCGACATCTGAGAAGAGACATGTCACATGAATGGTCAGGAAAAACCTTCATTTAACCTTCATTTAACCAAGCCAGTCAGTCAGTAACACATCTTATTTCAACATAACTTCAGGGGCAACTTCTGGAGTCTTCTGGGACATTGGGCTGTATTACTGACTCCCTTGCTTGCGCATCATTCTCTAACCTAATGTCTGCGACTTAACAAAAAAAAAAAATTCCCCATCAACAAAGGCATATCTATGATCTCTAGAACACTACTTACCAGTTGTAAGGTTAAATGTGTCCCTCGCTATCAAATAAAGCTCTGAATCCCACTTTGTCCGAACCGCACCACATCGTTGCTGTACAGACAGTGGTAGATTACGTGGTAGGAAGTGTTTTGTTTGAAGTGCGTGGTCGAACTAGGCAGTTGGATTCAGACATTTATTTGATAGTGAGGGACACATTTAACCTTACAACTGATAAGTAGTGTTCCTAGAGATGACGGATATGCCTTTGGTGGAGCCCGACACATTAGATGAGGGTTAATTCCCGCCGCCACCCAGCAGAATGATGCACAACCAAGGGAGTGAATAATACAGCCCGATGTCTCGAAACACTCCTCAAGTTGCCCCAGAGGCTAGTGGCAGCAGACACCACTAAGACACCACTAACCAAGGCTGTACTCAAACTAGGCCATATTGAAGATAGAAACCAATACTGTACTTTACACAGATCAGAGTGTTACTGAATGTCCTTTCCAGGGCTGGTATAGTATATGGGAATATTATGCAGATTTATTCCACGACTAGTGGCCAGTGGAAGTCAGGTCAGGTGGAGTATGAATGTAATCAACTGTGTTTTACACACACACACACACACACACACACACACACACACACACACACACACACACACACACACACACACACACACACACACACACACACACACAAACACACACAAACACATACACATACACACACACACACACACAAACATACACAAACACACACACACACACACACACACACACAAACACACACACACACACACACACACACACACACACACACACACACACACACACACACACACAAACACACAAACACACACACACAAACACATACACATACACACACACAGAGAAGGACTGTATGCAATTTACTAATGAAAGCTAACATTTGCTTTCATCAAATATGCATAAAATCCTTGGAGGAAAGTGGAAATATATGTACATGTCAGATGGTGTGTATGTGTTAGTGTGTGTGTGTTCGTGTTTGTGAGTGTATGTGTGTGTGTGTTAGTGTTTGTGTGTGTGCTGCATGGTGGTCATAATTGATTAACTGCCAACAATGTCTGTGAGAGAATGTGTGTGTGTGTGTGTGTGTGTGTGTGTGTGTGTGTGTGTGTGTGTGTGTGTGTGTGTGTGTGTGTGTGTGTGTGTGTGTGTGTGTGTGTGTGTGTGTGTGTGTGAGAGAGAAAGAAAGAAAGAGTGTGTTAATGTGTGAGAATGTGTGTCTGTGTGCTTGTTTGCTCTGTGTGTGTGCTTGCATGCTCTACGTCTGTTTGCGTGTATGTGCACACTGTGCACACGCTGTGTGTGTGCAGGGGCAGAGGAGTGATTCATATCCACTGCTGGGCTCTAAACCATTCGGTGCACAATGCAGGCAGACAGCACATTCGTCAATATGAAAGATGTTGACATTACTGATCAAGGGCCAGACACGGGCAATAATGATATCGCTGTGCTGAGAGGGAGCGGGATGGAGGGATGGGGGAGGAGAAGAGGAAAGAGGGGCGGATGATGTCCCAGCAGGCTGCGGGACCTGTCAGCCTATCAGCCTATCTAGCATTGGACAGCTTTTTATTTAAGGTGCCACAAATTTGCATTATTTTGCGTGTATTGAATTTTGATTGTGTTCCTTATTCTTATTTCAATAAGGTAACAAATCAGTAGTGATTGGGGGCCTCCGGCAGCACCATGGGCCCTGTTCACCGCCTGACATTCCATCTCACTGTTCCAGCCTCATGTTACTCTGAGACTTTACCGAGATGGAGAGCGAGAGAGAGAGAGAGAGAGAGAGACAGAGAGAGAGAGAAATAAAGAAAGAAAGAAAGAAAGAAAGAAAGAAAGAAAGAAAGAAAGATTGAGAGGGAGCGGTAGAGAGAGGGAGTGAAAGGAAAAATGAGAGAGCAAGAGTCAGACAGACAGACAGACAGACAGACAGACAGACAGACAGACAGACAGACAGACAGACAGACAGAAAAAGAGCAGAGAGAAAACAGAGATGGAGAAACTGATCGATGATGAACGACCACAGACGTTACAGGCCAGGGCTGATTAAGAGTGACGGTTGGGTGTAAAGTTCCGACTGCGGGAGGATGTGGGGTGTCAGGTCCGTTTGATTATGAATATGCCAATGCTCCGTGCCGTGAATCAAAGGCTCCCTCGTGAGAAGGGGAACGGGAGGGAAAGGTGGGGGTGAAATGCTTCCATATTTCTTGTGAATGTGCAATATGTATTTCATTGGGGCTCTTTATGGGCATGGGGGCTAAAGCTCAGTTTGTTTCCCTCCTTGCTCAATGAGAGGCCATAACTCACCTGCGCATTAGGAGCCCTAAAACTGTCCATATTGAGCCGTCGTGCAAGATAAGACACTTTAGTTTGAGAGCGAGAAGCTGAGGCTAAAACAGCTAGGCCCATCCTGGCTGTTCTTCTGTCTACTGAGGCAACCCTCCCTCTGATACACATTCGTTCTCCTTCCTCTCTGGCTGTTCAGTTCAGCTGTGTTACTCTCTCTGTGAGAACCCTCCGTATTGTCTACTACTGGTGAGATAAGTCAGAATCAGAAGAAACGGCTCTAAAACATTTGAGATTTTATAGATTTGTATAGATTTTAAGTCAGGTTCTCTAGATCTCATCTGATATAATACAGATTGTGAGAAGTCTAATTGTGGGAACAAGGAGGATAAATACCTGCACATTTACTTAACTTCTGTGATGTGATTCCCCAAAATCCCCTTTAGATGTAACCCCCCTCCTGTCTGAACTTGCTTGTTGCCGTAGTGTCTCTGTGGGGCCAGCTGTTGATTAGTTATCTTCAGATGTCAGTGATGCTGAGAGCGCCTTAATTAGTGAGATGCATTCTCAATTGTTGATCTTATCTGGAAACAGATGTCAGAGGGAGGAACTCCCCCTCCCTCCCTGGGTCCCTAAGTGACTGTTACCCTCGCGCTGATGCAAAGCAGTCCCCCCCCCCCCCCCCCCCCCCCCTTCATCTCACCCGCTCTGTGCCCATTCCAACAGCACTGCCTTACTCTCCGAATAAGATAATATATATAGAACCCACAGTGTCGTTAGCAGTGCAGGGTGGAACCCTGCAATAAATCCCAGGCCTGTCATGTGGGCAAATTAGTAATTCGAAATTAATCTAAACGTTTACATGAATTTTTTACCAAAATGAGTGAAAAAGCAGAAAAAAAGCAGCTTGCAAACTGAGAAAACCATGTTTTCTTTTATGTGATCAACAAACAGGTCTAAAATCCATCGATAAGAATTGATGGCTTGTGATTGGATGATGCCTGGTCGGTAGTTGCTGGAGATTGGCCAGAGCTATCCGCAGGCTGAGTGACATGGAGGGTGTTATGATGAGGACCCATGCACACACAGGGGGAGTCTGGGGGTCTAGGGGAGGCAGAAGCACAGAGACATATAGGTATAGAGGAAACTTACCCAGGATCTCTGATCTGGCATACGAAACTGAGGGGCGGGACAGAAGGAAAAGAGCAGTCAGAACCAGGAAGTAGACCACGGATCAACAGCTTTTTATTGGAAACACATGGGCATTGGTTGGGGGATGAGGATGTCACAAGGGGTCAGGTGACTTGTACAAATGTACAACTGCAAAATAAAGAGCCCCTGTGGTCAGAGTGTTTCTGCGACTGATTTGTGTGTCCAAACATCGTAAAGTAATAAAAATGGCCTAAACGCTGTTACTGTTTCTACTGATAGGACACCTCATTAAGCCACGTGCCACGGCAATGTGGTGTTACAGAGTTAGAGACTGGTTCACAGAGTGTGGAGAGGGGACATAAATCAGACGGCTCAAGCAGCCAGTAAAAACCAGGCCTGAAACGGTCAGGAAAAAACAGCAGACCCTGAGAAAATGTTTTCACTTTTCCTACGGGCCAATTTTCACTGCTGGGAAGAGCGAATGCATGAATGTCAACGCATGTCAATACACACACACACACTGAGTCACGCTACACACGATAGAGAAATCACAGGCAGCGTGTCCGGGGGCAAAATTCTCCAACTTTAAAAGGGTATCATTTTTGATATTTTAGTCAAAGACACATATGTGAGGACGTGTCACTTTGTGCCCTTTTCAGTCTCCCACATTCTCCCACATCTGGTTCAGAAAGCTGAGAACAGGACAGACCAGACCCAAACATGCTTTAGCATGGATCAGACTGAACACTGGCTCTGGGCACCATCACAACCAGACTACCTCGGACCACCCCCAGACCAACCCCAGATTGCCTCACCGTGCCTGGGCCTCAAAACCAAAAAGGGCCCCTGGTCTGGCTGTCTTTGTGAAGCTACAGTAACACTGAGATAGGACAGGACCTACCTGTGGATGGAAGAGGAAGCCGGGGGCGGGCCGCATGTACTTGTCTTTCAGAGCCTCAAACGGATCGTTCATCTTCCTCTTCTCAACCCTGCTAATATTACAACTCTATCAGTTCTTAGACACTGACACTAAAATACATTCACAACCAACAATATAGGAAAAAGTACCTATAGGAAGTTAAAGACACATATTGCTAACACAGAATATAAACACACACAATGGGTCTAAATGAGTCTGATAGTGAGTGATATTTGAACTGGGGAGGTTTAGTTCTAGAGATTCACAGTACCTGTAGATTGGGTCCATGAAGAAGGGGGTGGGCCTAGCGTGCTGCAGAGAGGTGTCGGCTTTAGGAAGCTCCACCCCTGCCGTGTCTTCTCCAAACACGTGGATCTTCTTCGACTCCTCCCTCCGGGAGGTGCGGCTACTGCTACGGTGCCTCGTGCCGCCCATGCTCAAATCCAGCGGCTGGTCCTGATTGGTGGAACGTGAGGAGGCCTCCGGTTTGGAATTGGTTTCGGGGGTAAATGGGGCGGGGACCTTCTCCTCCTGCTTGCGCTTGGTGGTAAGGTCAAAGGGCGACTCAGAGGTCCTGCTCTGGCCTTTCTTGGTGGGTTCGTCAGGTGGGGACTGGGGCTCCCCCTTGAGGCCTGGAGGTCTGAGCTCTCTCTCTGGGAAGGGGTAGACGGGCGGGGAGAAGTTTGGGAAGAAGGGCAGGGGGAACATGGAGGGGTAGGGCAGGGCGCCTACCTTCTTGTCCTGCAGGCCCGCCAGCCCCGTGGAGCCAAAGTACCTCTCAGCGATGGAGGCGATGGCCTTGATGGAGTCATTGACCGCCCCTGAGACAGCCGTGTGCTCGTCCAGCGAGGGAGGGAATAAGGCGGGGCCGCCTTGGAACTCCTTAGTATGGTTACTGGTCAGGATGGTGGGGCTCTGGGGGCCTCCGCCCGCCTTCCTCTTGGGCCCCTTCCCGTTCTCCCGGGGTGCCCTCTCCCGCTGGCCTTCGCTCTCCATGTCGCTCTCCAGCTCCGAGCCTGACGTGGTATCCAGGTCGCTCCCACTGGGCGTGCTCACGTCATCCAGGTCGCTGCTCTCTGATTGGCTGCTCAACTTGCCGCCGCCATGCCTCTGCTTGGAGGAGGAGCCCTGGGCCTGTCGCTGCTCTGTCCCCTGAGGCTGCTCGTTGCCGGGTGATGCCTCCTTGCGGAGGGTCTTGAGCAGCTCTCTGGCCTCCTGGGCCCTGGGGCTGGGCGACAGGAGGGGGCCCTTGCTGTGCTCCGTACCTGGACCTGGGGGCCGTCTGACTGGGGAGGTGGCCGGGATGAGGGTGGGTCGGTGGTACAGTCCAGAAGAGAACAGGCCCGGGAAGCTGAAGGGGAAGCCAGGGGCGGATGGAAACGTCAGGCCACTGTGGTGCCGGTTCCCAAAGTAGTCTGCCAGGCTGGCACTGCTGTTCCCCATCCCACCCATAGCGGCCTTGTCCATGGCACCAGGGACACCGGGGAGGGACATGCCTTGGGCATGGGCGAACAACCCCCCTGCCGTGAAATGGTTTTTGCCCTCACAGAAGCGCCGGTGCTTGTTGAGGGAGGAGGTGGTGCTGAACATCTGACCACAGTCCTTACACTTGATCTGGGTACGGCAGTCGGCGTGCATGCGCTTGTGGCGGCACAGGTTGGAGAACTGCGTATAGGACTTGTGGCACACCTCGCCTGCAGGGAGAGGGAGACAGACACGGGACATTCAGAGACATGTCCAACACCACATACACCCACACATACACAGAGTACATCTCCGACTATAAGGGCCAAGAGTTTTCCCTTAGATCCAGTCGTAAGGAAAACCTCCAGGCTTTAGTCGTGACACTACACATATATTTCAGGATGGTGGACTACAGTACATGGGAGACTGGCTGGGTGTAAGATGTCCTAGTCTGAGAATGTTATTTCAGTGAGGGGGGGGGGGGGGTGAGATGAGTCGCCAGATCCTAGCATTGTCAGTGGGCTTTGTTCCTCGGGGCTGAGACTGAGTCAGTGGAAGGCATCACCTGCACATGAAACACAGTGCACCTCTAGGCATTGTGCTCCCAGGGTCAGACTCCCAAGGAGACTGTAAACAAACACACACGTACACGTACATACACACGCTTGTGCACACAGACATGCATACACATTCATAGATATTCACATAACTCACAATAGACAAGAACACACATTTGAGTGCACACACACACACATACACACACACACACATAGATTTATGCAGACACATTCACAGATATTAAAATATCACATAACGCATGACACACACACACACACACACACACACACACACTCACTTGCAGACACACGGCACAATGGCTCTATTTTGAGCCTGTGAAGGAAGCAGAGTTGAATGAATCCTATCCTGCAGGTCCGGGTTCCCAGGGACAGGGCTCACGTCCTCCGCTGCCCGCCTCCCCTCACACCCCCCACTCCCCCCTGTCCCTGTCATCTAGCTCACTGTAACCTTCCCACAGTCCCACAGTCCCTTCCCTGTCTGACCCCATGGACGCCAACCCTGCTATGTGGCAGACCACATTGTTGAACAGAACATAGTGGCTAGACCAGGGGTCTCCAACAGGTTGACCACAAGTAGCTCACAGCTCACAAATGAGTAGCTCGCTAAACAATTCTTAAAGTTCCTGCTATTTTTCATGTTTTCCACTGAAAACTGTCACAAACAAATCTCACAAGAATCAGACACTTGAAGCTCTCAGCTACTATCTAATCAACGCAACACTGACATTATCTCACCCCTGGTTAGCCACTATTGGCTTAAAAAGCCAAAGTCTGCCAATTGATTTCCACCAATATTGCCCTGTCTGTCTGTCTGCTTCGAACGTTTGTCAATCACTCCGTGTGTAGCAGGTTTATGTGAAAACCATATTGTGGGTTGACAGAAATACTTTCCCCAAAACCTTCTCAATTAAATTATAACTGCAAAGTAGCCTTACTTGGCAGAAGTATATAATTTGTATCTATTATTTGCATGACTTTGCTATGACATGAGCAGCAGCAGTACAGAACCATCATTCCTCACTCGCTCGGTGAGCTATTAAAGGGCCAGACCAAAAAAAATGTATTCTGAGTAGCTTGTGACATTTTTTAAAGTAGCTCTCAATCTAGAAAAGGTTGGAGATCCCTGTGCTAGATGATAGCTAGATAAAAAAAAAACAGTATAGAGATCATATCTACATACATACATACATACAGTAGCTTCTGGATAATAGTCATTCTGTTTCATATTCTCTATTGGAATTCTCTATTTTATATATTCTTTATTTTTACATTGGCATCCGTAAAAATGGAAAGTGGATGACAATTTCATATCAAAACATACTCTTAAAAAATATGTATGATATTGTATAATATTGTAGTTTATAGGAATGTGATTGATTCAAATATTTACCATTCACAATATACAGTATGTCGTCTAACGGTGTTTGTTTTTTCATGTGGTGGTTTGGAAATGTCCTGGGAAACTTGTGAAAGACAATGACGTGCATACCGTGCTGTAATAATGAATGCTCTTTGAATCGAGGGCAAAGGTCTTAGAGTGAATGATTATGTCTTCGAAGGAGTCAACGTCGTAATTGATCAAGAGATGTTGAGTCTAGGCGTAAATATTTGATGCGCCTGAGGCTCGTTGGCTAACGTGGGTGTTGTTATCCGTTTCCTCTCTGTTGTAGAACGAGTAGAAGCCCGTGGCTGTAAATCACATACTGCTGACATTTACAGACTTACAACAGACACACATGACACACAGGGTGTGAGGGACCTGATCCACTCCACACGTGTGTTTTGTCAGGTCTCCATAAACTGTAACTAAATATTATAAACACATTCCTGTGAAGAGCAGCTTTGAGTAAGACAGCCCCATGTGTCTGAATGAAAGATCAGGGCCGGAATGTTCCTCAGACAGACACAGCCACAGAATTTCTACCTTGGTACAAACACACACATGCATGTACACACACACACACACACACACACACACACACACACACACACGGACACACGGACACACGGACACACACATGGACACACACATGGACACACACATGGACACACACACACACGCTGACCGACATACTGTTCACACAGACAAACAAAGACGGAAGACGGACACACACATGGTCTCTAACACATCTGTCAGGGCTGAGGGTGTTCTGTCTTTTTACACAGGCATTAGCTTTTTTCAAACCTGCATATTTTCAACTGATTACTGCAAATGTACTCCCATTCGGAGCACGGTGGAGGGGACATGTGGTTGCTATTTGCGTGGAATGGTGCATTTAGAGGGGAGGGGGGAGATGGTGGTCCGCAGGCGGACCAAGCCCCTCTGCCCTGCGTGTGGGGTCACGGAGCTGGGGTCAAAGGGTGAAGATCACTGTGCTTTGTGTGTGAGGTGAAAGTGTGAAAAATCATTATAGGGCCAGAAGATTTTCCTGACTACCTGACCTAACAAGGAAAAACTCTGAAAATGTGTTTTCTCTGAAAAGCAAAACTGGGGTCTGGTCATCATGTGTTGTGGTTGTGGTTGTAATGTTTGACCACAGGGTTGGCATTTACAGGGAGTGTGAAAGAGAGTGGGATCAAATGTATGAGCTCTGGGGTCAACGGTGGGGGTGGGGGGGGGTCACGAATGGTTGAACAGGTCAATGTGTGGGACAACAGTAGGGTTAAAACGTGAGGTCATAGTGTGAGGTCATTACTAGGGGTCATTGGGTCAACAAGGTGTGCGATTGCTGAGATGGGGGCATGGGACACGTACTGCTGTTGTTCAGCTAATAACAGAAATGCCATTCTCCTTCAAAATAGCACTCCCCTGTGACTACAATTCCTGTGGAATGAAACATTTTATGTTCTCCTTATGCAATCTTGTATATTATAGATATGTACATATTACCAAAATCAACATGCCACTTTCAAAATGTCAAAAGTCAGTACCATTCAACATTTCCTACATTAAATGTATAGAATTAACCCTAAAATCACAACATATTATATTCAATGATATTCAAAATTGATAGATAATAAATAATACCAAATAATATAAATTACTACTGTATGGAGTTTTTTTTAAGTACTTAAAGGACTGATATTTAAAGGGGCATTTGACCCTAAAACCACTTTTTCACATAGTTCTCATCAGAGTACCGTTAATATGGTTTAACATTTTATTTTGCACATATATGTACAAGCCTCATAGCTATTATAATAGAAGATCTGTGTTTACTTCCTGGAAAATTCTCATGAATATGCTAAATGAATCCTAAAGAGATGTTGTGCTCTTGCTTGATTTAGGGCTTCAGGAGACTGGAAGCAACCTATCTTCAAAAGTTGAATGTTGACATGCACAATTTTCTGGGACAGTATCAAAAGTGGACTAATGAAGAATATATGAAGAAATGGTTTTCAAGTGAAATTCCCCTTTAAAACAATGAGAGGGTCAAAATAGGTATGAGACTGCGTTAAAATCTATCACGGAGTAACTCACATGTCAACTAGTATTATGACCAGGTCAGAACATAAGAGACGGGGCGTTTTAGCGATTTTTCTAAATGAGTTCTAACAAGCTAGTAGAATATGTGGAAAAAGCGTGCAGACTTACATATGAAGGGTCTGAGTGACTTACATATGAAGGGCTTGACACTGCTGTGGATGTGCTTGTGCTGCTTCAGGCCAGAGGACGTGGCAAAGGTCTTCCCGCAATCGGGACAGGCGTGAGCCCGCGCCCCCACGTGCTGCGAGCGGATGTGCCTCTGCAGGTTACTGGGGTCTGTGAACACCTGCTGGGGGGGGACGACGAGGGGGACACACGGGGGGGTCACCCATCTGCGACTATGGATACAGTACATATAGGAGATGCATGCATGTACATATACACTTGTTCACACATCCAATTCAACACAAAATATACTCTAATACAGGGCTCTCCAACCCTGTTCCTGTAGGTTTTCGCTCCAACCCCAGTTGTACCTAACCTGATTCAGTTTATCAGCCAGCTAATCATTAGAATCAGGTATGCTAGATGAGGGTTAGAGTGAAAACGTACTGGATGGTAGCTTTCCAGGAACAGCGTTGGGGAGCCCTGCTCTAGTAACATACACCTACCTACCCACCCAAACACAACTGTACCTTTGAGCAGGTACATGACTGTACCTTTGTGCAGTTTTCACATTCGTAGTGCTTGCCACTGTCATGTGACATCTGATGACGAATCAGGTTGGATTTCCAATTGAAGGCCTTGGGGCACTGGTCACACTTGTATTCCCTCTCCTCCGAGTGAGACAGAGAGTGAGCCTCCAGACTGTAGGAGAGACGTAGAGACAGACCGACAGACAGACAGACAGACAGACAGACAGACAGAGGAACATTATTCCAACCCTCTGCCTCACTAGCCTCTCAACTAAAAACAACCCAATAAAGTAACATGAACCGAGTTTTCCCGGTCCTATCAACAAGGGAGAAAGAGGACGCCTTCTCACCTCTGGAGGTCGGGGAACACCTGATCACACTCCTTACACTCCTGGGGGCCGTCGTGGTCGTGACCGTCGTGGCTGAGGCTGTGGGACAGGTGCAGGTCGTGGGGCTCCAGGCCTTCAGGGCCTTCCAGGTCACTACTGTCCCCTCCAGGGTTCCCCAGGAAGGCTGAGGTGGGTGTCCCACACGGAACCTTCTGGTGGTCCAGCAGCTCAGAGACAGACTCAAAGAGCTGGTCACAATCCTCACAGCGATACTGTCTCTCCTCTGGACAGGGGGGAAGTAAGGGGAAGAATGTCTTAAGTGTGTGTGTGTGTATGTGTGTTGTTTATGTGTGTGTGTGTATGTGTGTATATTTGTGTGTGTATGTGTGTGTGTGTGTGTGTGTGAACTGACCGTGCATATCAGGAGCCATGCTGTCACATGAATAATCCTCTGCCTTCATGTACAGAAGCAGCTCCTCTCCTGGTTGGATCTCTCGAGTCACTCTGTAGAAAATCTGCAGAACACACACACAGATTTAAGCATATGACGTTACAGTATATCCATACATGAGTACACACGCACACACTCAAAACCTTGTCGACCAACACCATATAAAACACACTCACCTCCACTTTACTGAAACAAAAACACTCTGATGCAGAAAGCAAACAAACGTTGCCTCAACACACACACACACACACACACACAGTTTAGAAAACAGGGAGGATATTGGGGGCCGAGCGTGAAGCAGAGAGGACCATATGATATGTCAGTAGTAGAATGCTCTCAACACGGCTGGACCTCAGAGGAAGAGGCAGTAAAAGGTGTTGGGAGATGTGGTACTGCTGCAGTGCATGGTGACATATTTGTGATGCCGTGTGTGTGTGTGTGTGTGTGTGTGTGTGTAGTAGGCAACACTCCACCTGCCCACTCTATGCCAGTATCATGCTATGCTTTATCAAAAAGGACTGTTATATACTCCAAGGTGTGTGGGGGGGGGCTATAGTGAATGGGTCATCTGAGAGACCCTGAGATCTGTGGGACTTCCCATACGAACACAATAGATGCTCTGCCAAACAATCACAGATGGCGTTATTTTTGGCACGCCTTGAAGGTTTAACTTACTAACTTCCCTTACAGCACCGTGGTGACATTTGGACGGGAAGGGGGGGGGGGGGGGATTATTAGGAATATGACAGGGGAGACACAGGGACACTGACAAGGGCGCGGGTCACAGGGACACTGGCCCTGGGAGATAACGTACCCGGCTCGCCATGACATCAGTGCTGCGTGGCGGCAGCGAGGGCGAGGGCCAAGCGGCCTGGTCAGAGGGGAGCCAGCCTCGACCCCATTGTTCAGGAGGAGAATGCAGGGAACTGAGAGGGTCCAAATAGCCGAGCGGCTAGCTCTCTCAGCTGCCCCCCTCGTCTGTATAGAGCCCCCCTCTCACCCCCTCCCAGCTCCTTCTTGCCGGTCTAGCGAGGTCAACAGCTCTCGGTCCAGGACTTTAGCCCTCAGACCAACAGGCCACAATAATATCGATGGTTGGGAACAATAAAAGACCAATTCAGACAGCCATCTAGGGCTGCAGGGATTCCACCCTCAGAAACTGATAGAGTCTTTGAAAAGCTATCAGGGGTACAGCTAGCCTGATCCCAGATCTGTTTGTGCTGTCTTGCGTGACAATGAGTGACAAAGAGTTGGCAAGACAGCACAAATTGATCTGGGTTTAGGTTACAGCCGCTAGTGGACCGTAGCACAGAGGGGGCAGAATGTGGCCGCGGGGAGCAAGTTACTGCAGCTAGTATCTCTGCTCTTGTGCAGATGGTGTACAATCTGGCACACAGGCACTGCAGTGAGTACCAATATGGGGGAATTCCCCTCAGCAACACCCCTTCCCTGTGGGCCGCCACAGACAAACACTCAAACACACACAAACAAACATACCGTACACACCCCGAAACACACATACACGTAAGCACGCAAGCACACACACACACAAACACACAAACTGGTTGAACGTTTCTGCACTGTACAGATCTCCAACTCCTCTCAAAAAGCCTTATGAGTTGCCCCTATAAGGGCTGGCTGACACAGAATGAGAGAAGCCTAGTCTGGGGCTGTAAACGGACAGTAGCTAGAAATAACAGAGAGCTAGATAAGAACAGTGTTTGAGTTCACACTGTGAGGGCCAGCCAGCCACACCTTTGGACTAGACGAGAACCAACAAGGATAGAGAGCCCCAAGCCTTGACCTCCAGAGCCCCAAGCCTAGACCTCTAGAGCCCCAAGCCTTGACCTCTAGAGCCCCAAGCCTTGACCTCCAGAGCCCCAAGCCTTGACCTCCAGAGCCCCAAGCCTTGACCTCTAGAGCCCCAAGCCTTGACCCCTAGAGCCACAAGCCTTGACCTCTAGAGCCCCAAGCCTTGACCTCCAGAGCCCCAAGCCTTGACCTCTAGAGGCCCAAGCCTTGACCTCCGGGGCCCCAAGCCTTGACCTCCAGAACCCCAAGCCTTGACCTCCAGAACCCCAAGCCTTGACCTCCAGAGCCCCAAGCCTTGACCTCCAGAACCCCAAGCCTTGACCTCCAGAGCCAGCCAGGAGTCACAGGATACACAATCATTATTAGACTTTATTACCTTGCATTATCAACGGGGGATTGGGCTAACATAAAACACAAGGAGGCACTGAGGATAGGTACCTAGACAAACACACATACTCACACGCACACACACACACATAGACAAACACATGAGCAGACACACATGCACAAACATGCACACACACACACAATACACTCTCTCTCTCTCTCTCTCTCTCTCTCTCTCTCTCTCTCTCTCTCTCACTCTGTTTCTTGTAGAGGTCATAACTACAGACGTATCAGAGGCTATTATCTTGGAGAAGTTGGTTGCCTTGACATCATTAGTCACAAGTGCAAACAAAGAGTCCGATTTTCCTCTGGACACTGACCCGCCCTCTCTGTTCCTCCAACGTCCTTCCTCTCAGATAGGTCATCTATCAGGTATGCCAGCCACCAGCTAGAGTCCCGATCTAGGATCAGGTCCTCCCTGTCTATATAATTGTATTCATTATGATCCAAAAGACAAAACTGACACTAGATCAGCACTTCCACACTGAGACACTCAGCTCTCCAGTCTATTTCTATGATCACAGAACCTTTCACACATTAAAACAGTCAATTCATCCACTTCATGTCTCTTTGTGCGGCGTGGGAGAATCAATATGGCTAATGAGATTAGCCCTCATATCCATCCACAGTCTTATGAAAGAGTCTTTAGTCGCTCGTCAGATCATGAGAATTACACCGCTAATCCATTTACCCTTCAGCCTGTCCAATGTAGGCTACTGTACGTGTGGGATATGGTTGAGACATTTCCATACTAAATGTACTTCAAATCTGTTCTCTGTACAATGCTCAGTGATGATCACAGGTGAATCTGACCAGAGAGCAGTTTTAGTCACCGCTACGGTGCTGAACTTTTAAATATTTTTTTACCCCCCAACAGATCTGATCTCAGATCATTGATTGAATGAGACCCAATAGTCACCGACTGCATTGCAGAACGTTGATGAATAGTTATTTTTATCGGTAATAACACTGTTTAAAATAATATGTTACACATGTTTATACTTTATAGCTAAGACATGATCACACACGCCATACTGCTGCAGCACTACGCAAGCCTTGCTATTCTCTATGCCCGAACATACACACACACTCACACGCACACACACACACACGCACACACACACACACACAAGTAGGAACCCCTGACAGTTCTTCTAGCTCTCTTTCTTCTCTCTCCTCCCTTCCTCCACTCCCGTCTTCCCCTCCTTTACTTTCCTCACCCTCTTGAGATTGGACATAAAGTTTTATTATGAACAGGAATAGGTCAGAAATAAGAGGATTGAAGCCAGGCTAGTCCACAATGTGGGACTGGTTGTGTAAGAGGGTGTAATATGTGGTTTCAGGCTGACTTCACAGTCAGCACTTCCCAGCAGCTGTAAAACCTGTTGGAAGGAGGTAAGGGACTACATTCCTCACATCCAGCTTTAGGATGAGGAGCACGGGGAGCCATCAGAACCGCAATGAACATTCACATAGTCCTGCTCAAGGGCCCGATCCTGCACAGCGTGTGGATTAAGAGGCATATAAAAGACAAACAAACACACACATTCATACTCTGATAGAAACCGGCATAACTGACAGACTTTCCTGACATCCAACCAGACCACTTCACTTTACACACGTAATTTACGCCTCGACGGGCTTTGTGGGCCGTTGCTGTGCTATGAAAAACATGAGGGTTGACCGGAAGACATATGAAGACAGTGTTGTGACAGTGTGTGGTACCTAACAATAACCTCATCACAGCCTTGTCCATGATCCAGGCCAGCACCACAGTGAAGACAGTCAGTCACACCTCAGAGAGAGGGCCAATCAGAAGGCTACATCAAACATTGCATCACATTGGTTGCGTCTCAAATGGCGCCCTATTCCCTACATAGTGCACTACTTTGGACCAGAGCTCTTATAGGGGGCATACACTGTGCACTATAGCAAATAGGGTGACAACTGGGACACACTCATTGGGATTCATTATACTACCGTGTCAAATAAGAATCTGAAGTAGTCTTCCTCTCAAAATACACTTTTTCTCAATCATTTGGAGTGTTAAATAATTGTTTGTATAGGGACGTTATGATCATGTTAATGATGAGTATAACCATGATGACAATGTTTCTAGTTACAAATTACATCCAGTCATCAATATTACATTTGAAACCGATTCCTTATCTGTTATCTGCAACATATACAAGTATTCAGAAACTATTTATGAAGAAGTAATGAAAAGTGATGCAAACTTTTCTATCAATGTATCTTCCATCAAGACATGGAATGCACTGTCCATGACAAACAAAGTCTCCCTTACTATCGGAGTGTGTGTGTGTAATCTGAGTCCATAAAATACAATTTAACCAGTGAATGAGTGAAGTGAAAATGCCCCTATGTGTCAGATAGGACTTCCTGTCCTGTCTTTCCCAGGTGAGGAGAGAAAGAGCCATGGGGCATTCCACACATATCTGGAGGTTTACAGTGCAAGCGTGTGTGAAGTGTCTGTGACTATCAGCACGGCAGCCGTGTGTGGTGTGTGTGATCTGGCCCTGTGGTCCTCGACACACCGAAGCCAAGACACAATTACACAGAAACACAACACACAGATGGGCCCTCTGAGGTAGGGTGTGTGTGTGTGTGTGTGTGTGTGTGTGTGTGTGTGTGTGTGTGTGTGTGTGTGTGTGTGTGTGTGTGTGTGTGTGTGTGTGTGAGAGGGGGCCTGATACTCAACGCAGGGTGGGCTGCACAGGGGCTATCTGAACTAGATCACAATAACACCTTAAAACACAACAACAGGCAGGCAGGCAGGACATGGGGGTTCACTGAGGCCCTGTGGCAGGCAGGAGGGCGGTCTTCTCTTCACATACCTGATCATCTATCTGGCACGGCGTCAGGTTGTGTTGGTGGGCCGTGGGGGAAAACTGGATGTGCTTCAGCCAGCTCCCGATATCAGGCTCGCTGGCATCCACACAGAACTTTACATGGCCCGACCCGTCCAAGATCTGGAGAGAGGTGGAGAGGGGAGGGGGGGTTAACACTTTGATCTCTATCTGATTCTGCACAGGTTACTGTGTCCACATGGACGAACCACATACCTCCCACCGAGAAACAAGGCCACACTGTTGTGAGGCTGCAGTATTACACACGCAGGACAGGAACACACACACACACACACACATATACGCACACACCTTGTACTGGGTCCTGCTCTCTCTCACACACACACAAATGAAAAACCCACTCAAACTCATACACACGGAAAAGTCACACTCTCTGTGACAGCAGTGAAACGCAATAGAGAATATCACTGTGCTGAATAACTCTGTGCTGAATGTCACTGTGCTGAATGTCACTGTGCTGAACTAAAAGGCATGTCTTTCAATTACATGACGTGTAAAACAATGTTTTTAAGACATCAAAACGAATGTATTTCTTTATTGCTGAACATATTCAATTATCCCATGAATATGGTAATAAAAACAAACATATTGGAGCCATTTCACTGTGTGCAACATGTTTCATAACAATGCTTATTATCAAGTGACCTAAAAATGAAATACTGAGTTGTGCTGAATAAATTAAAGCACAAAAAGCAACCCCAAAATCAGTGTTGGTATTTTGTCGAAACAAAAAAACGGTGTAATTAAATGATTATTACACATTTATATTCGTATTAACATTTGTTGAAACATTTACTCTATTCCACAATTCCTGATATCAACTGGTTTTATTTTTAAATAAAACGTAATATTATTATAAAGCTGAAGTTGATTGAAAAGTCTCTCAGAGGCTTGATGATGAGGATATATTGAACAATAGCGCCTAATATTTAGGAGTGAAAAGGGCCAACACACGTTAACCCAAGCGGGCTGCGACATACAAATAACCTTAACTGCACGCCATTCACTCAAAAGAAACAACCCGTTTTATAAAGAACTCCCTAATTTCGACTTTGTTATAAGCTATGTATGCATAATTAACTACCCTATCATATTCAGTAAATTAACTATATTACCATATGACCAATGCAGGCCTATACGTACAATAAAACGTAATTCTACTTAGATAGATGCTAGGAATAAATAAATGATAGGCCTGATAATTATTCCGAAATATTTTTTGGTTTTACAACGAATTAAGGAGAGATATAAATCGTGTGAAAAGGCCACTGTGAATGTCAGCCAGGACAGGAGTTCGTTGCAGTCTACAAAATGTATAACATAAATTACAAATAATATAACAAAATAACAAAATAGCCTAATTCTCGGTTTTTTCTGGCCTACCTTGAAAATGTGATAAGCACACGTGTCGAAAATGCGCATAATCTTTATCTATTTGCTCAATTCCCTTTGCATTTTGAATTAAATTCCGCAAGACAATGCAAAATGACATCTTACTTATTGCCTATAATTTAAACACAAATAATGTTTTAATCAATAAAAACGAACCAATAATATGCCTATAAACACGATTTAAAAAAAGAAAGCCTATAGCCTATTACTGACATAGAAAATAAACTTGATTCGGAAACAAATCAACGGCAGGAAATGATAAGTGATAACAGTTACGTGAAGAAGTAGCAATACATAATGTTCTGATCCATAACTGAATATCGGTTAAGAACACCAATCGATGTTTATGTTGCCTAAAATATTTAATAATGTCTAATGAAAACGTATTGACTCACTCTTTAAAAATACTTGTCAATAGTTTTGACAATTCATTTATATTGAGAGCTCATACAATTAATGACCATAATTGTATCGCTGAGAAAGAACACGTTAGAATGTTCGTTTGGTAATAAAAAAAAGGTTACAAAATAGATCGCTGCTTACCGTGGTAAATCCTCTGCACAATTGGTGCAACAATACAATATCTGTAAATACGACGTGCGCAGAAATAATTTTTAAAAAACAGTTGATGAAAACTGCAATGCCTTGTTTGGAAATAAGCACAAAAATGTGAAAATGTATCGTTCGTTTAGTTTTGCTCCATTTGTGTAGTGCCCTGTGTTCTTGAAAGCGCCAAGGGATTTAACAGTGTATTTTCTCTTTCTCCGACCCACAAGACGTTTGCTCCTCTCTCTCTCTCTCTCGCTCGTTTATTGTCATGTAGACACCGGCATAATCCCTAGGCACATTAACTTGGTCCAAGTTGAGCCCGTCAGCGCGAGCCCGTCTCGTCCGCTCCTCTCTTTCTGAACCTTCACTGTTCCCAGGTGTCAGCGCGGCGGAGCGAGCGACGATTCAACTTTTCCTTTCTCTCTCCCCCCGGCGCGTGATAGTGAGATGGAAGGATCGCCCACCTACTTGCGCGTCCCGTACTGTGTGATGTGTGTGTTTCTGTTTCACGGACTGTCTCTTAAAGAGGATCTTGCTCGCCCATCCATAGAGAGCAATGCAAAACGGGCTATCTTGCCTGTCCGCAGTCGGAAGTTGAGCGACGCTACCCGCAGTAAATTTTAAAGTGACAGGGGACCGGTGGAGAGGCGAGGTCAGAGAGAGGTCGGGATGGGCTTCTATGGGATTGACTACATACACACACCAGCCCAATTTGCCTTTGATGAAACCACCGAATAATTATGCAATCATTCGTGTTTCACTCGTTTTTCCCTAAGCAATGAGGGGTGGGTTCGCGGCTCACTCCAATCCCAGTTAAAGCACAAAATGCTATTAGCTTAGGCTACTGAATGATGACAGTGACTCTCATCTAAGAATATTTTACATTTAAAAAACAATTGTGTTATTCATAAAATACGTAATGGCGTGTAAAAGGTATTGTTTTAATTAAATAAAGCCTCATTATTAGTCCAAGTGAAAACAACAACTTTTATTGTTAGGCCTAAGTGACGCTTTCCTTGTTTGCTTTGAGCACCTGCTTTACGAGACAGACAAGGCATGCGCCCCAGTGACCTGTCTCGCCCTCGCTGCTCTGAGAGACGTAGGACGCAAGTGACCAACATGCCGTCGTCCTGCATGGTGTTGTTACACACATTTCTAAACATGCCAATCCAATTTATAGCTTTCTAAATATTATTCTGCTAAACTTGATCTGCAATGAATGGTAACAGCTTGCATATACAGCAGGGCCAACATGCATACAATTAAGACTTTTTTCTGATTTTATTGTTGTTGTTGCTTGTTTGTATGTTTAAACTTTTTTTTATATATAATAATTTTCACTCTTTTTTCTTAACATTTATGTCCAACTCTAAACTCTTTTGGATAATCAAATCGGAAAAAAATAGACCACTTAGAATAATAGAAAAGTAGGCTATAGCCTACATGGTTATTCAGGGAAAGCATGAACAGGAGTCTATAACGTTCTGGGAGAGGGCGAGGGGAGTGGGGGGGGCGAAGAGATTATTAATATGTCTCAGTGGCCGCTATCTGTGACATTGACCTTCTATCCCAGATAATTCCCATTGTTTGATGAAATTGCAGAGCAAATGTGCAGGAAGGACAGGAAAAATCATGTGTAAATAAGGTGGACCTCGCCAGAGATTCCCATAGTCCGCGCTGCTTGAGAACCCAAAAGAGCCCCCGGTCCGCAGCTCATTGATTTCCTGCCTTTCCTCGACTTGTCCATTGTTGGAAGCCTTTTTAATTTAGCCATAAATTGGGAAAGCTCAAGCTATGAGCTGTTCTATTTTCTTCCTGTCAGGATGAGGGATTTGTTTTATGATCCATTGTGTATTAAATACAAGTAATCTGGGAAAGTGATTGGCCGGGCCTCTCCGGGTCTGATCGAGGATTCTGATAGAGACCCAGAGCTCTTTCTGAAAGGAAGGAAACGTTTGTGGATAAACAAGGGTTTTGTGGTATCACTAGCAGGTCCGACTGACCAGGGTAAATTGGGGTAAATGTAGATTGGACCAGAGACCGCTCACGGTTTCTCAGCCTGTACTTCTCTCCCTAGTCAGGAGATGGCGTTCTCAACTGAACAAACTTTTACAAGGTATTAGTTGCCTTTCAATACGTTCTTTAATGCCATGCAGACACATTTTGATAGGTGTTTTCTTTAGTGGAGAATTTAACAGGGTTTCGATTCATGGATAGCCTAAATTTGAGTTGTAAGCCTTCCATACTGAACGAAGTTCCCAGCCTGTGTGCCTATATCTCCTGAGAAAAGTGCATCAGTCAAGCGCGGAGACGCTGAGTTATTGAGATGGGGGTCATTGCTTTCTCGTCCACAGAATTGCAGCACACAACATCGTCTACACTAAGGCGTTAAATTGCTAGATGAGACATGCAAGATTCAGTTGCATGGGCCTGAATATATAATCACCTGAACGACCTACAATACATTTCTTGGATCCACAATAAGAGGAGCCGTGGAAGTGAATTTTAAAACATTTGTTCATTTGTTAAAGCCCCCATGTATAGTGTTTTAAACCATAGTCTAATTTATGTTTATTTGAAAAAGTCGCCATATAGTCTAGTCCATTATATTACGTAAGTATATTAAATAGTTCGGCTTTATCAAAATAACCCAAGCCTTTGTTATTATGATTATACCACATAAAGTGTGTAATAGCTGTTTAATAACAGATTACAAACCAAAAAGCCTGCTCGAGGCTTTTGTTATTTCTCCTATTTTACGCCACTTACCGTTTCATTCTGATTTGGGTGACACTTCACATCTGCGGCATCCGGATAATGTTTTTTGTACATCGACTTAAAAGTGCTGTGAAATTTCTCAAGGGTTTTCATGCTGATTTGTTTGTATTAGTTGTTTGTTTTAGCAACTCAATTACTTGGGAAAATGTTCTCAGTTTAAGTATTGGACAAATCCATCACTACATTTTCAAAGCATTTCCCAATTTATATTGCAGTGTAGGAAACATGAGGCTACTTTGCTTTAACAAATTATTTACGCTTGAGTTTCACAGGATATCAGTGGGCTGTTTACAGTGCCTTCAGAAAGTATTCATACCCCCTTGGCTTTGTACACATTTTCTGGTGTTACAGACTGAATATTAAATTGATCAAATTCATATTTTGTGTCACTGGCATACATACAATATATCATAATGTTATAGTGGAATTATGTTTTTAGACATTTTTACAAATTAATTAAAAATGAAAAGCTGAAATGTCTTGAAATGTTTTATTTTATGGCTAAACTAAATAAGTTCAGGAGTGAAAATCTGCTAACTAAGTCACATAATAAGTTGCATGGACTCACTCTGTGTGCAATAATAGTGGTTAAAATAATTTTTGAATGACTCATCTCTGTACCGCACACATACAATTATTTGTAATTGGCGAGTTTCTCAGTCGAGCAGTGAATTTCAAACACAGATTCAACCACAAAAAACAGGGAGGTTTTCCAATTGCAAAGAAGGGCACCTATTGGTAGATATTTATTTTTATTTAATGCAGACATTGAATATCCCTTTGGATGTGGATTTGTAAAAATGTTTTTGTGGATTTGTAAAAATGTCTAAAAACATAATTCTACTTTGACATTATGGGATATTGTATGCATCAATACACTCAGTCACTACAAAGATACAGGCATTCTTCCTAACTCAGATGCTGGAGAGGAAGGAAACCGCTCAGGGATTTCCCCATTGGTGACTTTAAAAGAGTTACAGAGTGTAATGGCTATGATAGGAGAAAAAGGAGGATGGATATACAACATTTAAGTTGTTCCACAATACTAAACTAACTGACAGAGTGAAAAGAATGAAGCCTGTACAGAATACAAATATTCCAAAACATGCATCCTGTTGGCATTAAGGCACTAAAGTAAAACTGCAACAAATATGGCAAAGAAAATAACTTCATGTTCTGAATACAAAGTTCTATGTTTGGGGCCAATCCAACACAACTCATCACTGAATACCACTATTCATATTTTCAAGCATGGTGTGGTGGCTGCATCATGTTATGGGTATGCTTGTCATCGGCAAAGACTAGGCAGTTTAGGATAAAAAGAAACGGAATAGCGCTAAGAACAGGCAAAATTCTAGAGGAAAACCTGGTTCCGTCTGCTTTCCAACAGACACTGGGAGGCATGTTCACCTTTCAGCAGGACAATAACCTAAAACACAAAGCCACATATACACTGGAGTTGCTAACAAGGTGACAATGAATGTCCCTTAGTGGCCTAGTTACAGTTTTAACTTAAATCCCCTTGAAAATCTATGGCTTTCCTTCAAAATGCATTAGTGAGTATCTGGTTTATAAAGGGGCTTCATTTGTTTGACTTGTTTATCTACACTCAGCTTGTGTATGAGTCAGAGCATTACGGCACCACGAGCCCCTCGGTGGGGATTCCTGGGCCGGGTAGGTGCAAACTGACTCCGTGAGGGAGCTACTCCCTGATGCCGACCGCCGCAACGAGTCAGGCTGCTGAGGCGCTCTAATGGAAGCACTGTGTATAAGGTGAATTCCAGCACATCCTCCCAAAGAGGGAAAAAAAGGGAAGAAAAAGAAAATATCGCAGCCAAATCCACATGAAATAGTTCCACCATTCATATGGAAAGACCTCCCATTGACACGGGCGAAAAGCTGCATTAAGCCTCCATCATGAGTCTCTACAGACGGCCCACCTAGACAATTTATTTTGGTGAAGTGGTCAGGTCAGGTGGCAAAAACATATTTAAAAACTCACACGAATTTATGAGTGATATAACTTTTGATACAACACCCGTGTCATGGTGTGTAATTTTAGGACTTATCAGAATTTGAACAGTTATAGTGACTTCACTGCGAATTAGCCAACAACTTTATTTTGTAATGATTATGCTGAAAATGTTAGTGTTCTAAATATGTGTTCTAATATCTAGAATGTAACCTAATCGAGATTTAAAAAAATAGATAACAAATACAATAGACTATCGGTTAACATATCCAGGTGAGTGAAATAGACACTGCATTAACCATATCATTGATACTTTTGAAATTTTAAATCATAGCAGAAACCGACATTTTTGCATATGGCTACTATCTCTCCCACCGAACACCCCTCACCCCTCCAAAAAGTCCCAGAGTCTCCTCACGGACCAATTCGCATTAAAAGAGAGCAGAGGAAATGAAAGGGGAAAAATGTAAATAAAACATTTCCTTGGTCTGGAAGTAGACCCGTTGCGAGCGCGTGTTAATCTCCACCTCGGTAATTTGGTTCTCCGGGAGAAGACAGAAGCCCCGCTGCTGTGCCCTGCACTTCATAAATCACAGCTTTATGTGGACAAGGTCAGCGGCCCCCTGGCTCAGCCCAGCTCCTCCGAGCGACACAGCGCGTCCGCTATGTTTTCCCTGCCGCCCGGGGCTCTCAGGACCAGACCAGCTCACTTCTAATTACTTTGGATTATTTTCATTTGCAGGGGTCAGCCAGGCATTCCGGGAGAGGGATGATTTCCTACAAATTCTTCGGCCTTTGATGACTGGGCCCTGCGTGTTTTCCGAATTAGTACCCCATCATTTTGGCACTGTCTGTTCTGTTTTAGCGCCCCCACAGCCCACTCCCGTGACAGCTCTGCTCTGCAGTGGGGCCCAGGCCAGGTTCCATCCCGACAACATGCAGGCGCTTTCCCACCCGAGACTGACCAGCAGTGAGAGAGAAGCAGACATATGCTGACAGCTAAAATATAACTAGGAGATGTTAGAAAAAACGAAGTATAAATAGGCAATGCAATAAACTGAGAATTAGGAACAGCTTTTTGATCCCTGTTGCTTTAAAATATATTAATTAACCTATGCTATAGGCTTTAGCAGCAACCGGATGCTGTGATGAATGTCTAACCTCACAGTTAAGCTTAGTTTTGATATAATTATAATACTGTCAGATATAGGCTATGTGATGCATGAACTCGGATCTATGTTAGTGAATAACGTGTGCTTAAAAGTATTTTTAACGTGTGCTTAAAAGTATTTTTAACGTGTGCTTAAAAGTATCTTTGCTGCACATTGACGGTTCAATTCCCTTTTATTCCGATTCCAGAAAGATCCAAATCTATAAGAGATTATGCATGTGAATAAGATATATTGTCTCCTGTAGCTAAAATGAAGTAAATTGAATTGACAGCAGGAATGACTAGACGTGACTGGAGCGTTAAAACAAGGCATTGACCAAACATGACCACTGGCCTGAGGTACAATGTAGGCTACTATTCACACTGTGGGAGGAGGTAAATGTACAAATCAGAGAGTGGGGCGAGGACTTGAAAACATACATGCAGCTGATTTTTGGAGCTACCCGGCGTGTGCCCCTGCTCCAAAGAGCAGCCGGAGGAATGCACCGTCGCGGGTGGGGGGGCTGAGTAGGAGGAGGAGGAGGAGGAGAAGGGGAGGGGGGTGTTACTGAGTCTGAGAGAGGTCCAACAGGCTGCGGTAATCACACAGACACTTCCTCCGCAGCGCCTCAACACACAGGCAAGTCTGTATGTGTATGTGGACCACGGGGTGCGATAAAGTCGCACTGGAGTCAAAGGTAACGTTTTGAAAACATAAATTCAGCGTCGGAGAGCTGGAAAGTAAAACAAGCCTGGCCAGCAAGCCAGCCAGCCCGCCCCACCCGGCCGGATAAAGCCCGGTAATTAGAGTATGTTGTTGGTCGCTGCAGGGTGAACAAATTGCTTCTTAAACGCTCGTAGATATCATCTTTAGAAGAGCCCCTTGATGTAAGGAAAGATGCAATAGAACACACCACTTCAGACCAGAGGAGCGGGTGTCGCACATTCATTACATTTATGGAGCTGTCCGGCCACGTTTGAAATGGAGATCACTTGAGACAGGGACTGCGTGCTTTTCATACACCGTGACCAATTGAAAGGCTAATATTGACTGTTTCCGGGATATGTGAAATAGCCGTCACATATAATGTCTGATGAAGCAAGACACTCAAACACCCGTTTCTCTAAGAGAGCCCATTCCACTCCATCCATCCCAGCCTAAAAACTCCCCCTCCTCGGTGTCTAGGTGAGATTTATGTCATTTCAGAAAGGTAAACTTGTTAATGACCAGTTTTACCCTGACTAGTTTTTACACGCAGGTGTTCAGACATAACCATGGCATCACGCACACGTCACCAAGGCGCAGAGTCAAGGCTTGAGGGCGTGCCTTTCCAAACACGGACTTTCCATGAATTTCCCCATTTCTTGAAGCGTTTATTTTTTTCGTGTTAGGTCTGCACACACCTTTTAATGACAGAAAATACGAAAACCACACATTTAATTCACAAGGACTTTCCAATGATCTAAGAAACCAACACATTCTGCCTCCATAATAATACCCAAAACAAGAATCAGTGCATGCATTTTTGTGGGTGAGCACTTGACTGTATTGTAAGACAATCATTTACTTTGATAACATCCTCATTTGAGTCCAAACTAATTTGCATTATCAATGCAAAAAAAAACCTCAAGAACGTCAGAAAAAGCCAAAAAACTCACTAACCCTCTTCCATGGGTTAGTGGAGCAGCTCCTATTTAAGGCTTCACTGGTTTCCAGTACCATCAGAGGCCCATAAGTTTGGCCAGAATTATATTTAACCGAGATCTTTGTGCTGAGTACAGGGCACATGGTACAGCTCCGACATGCTTTTGCCATTCAGACCAACACTCTCATTATATGACACAGCTTCCAGTTGGAATTCACACACACACACACACACACACACACACACACACACACGCACGCACGCACATACGCACGCACGCACGTACGCACGCACGCACGCACGCACGCACACACACACACACACACACACACACACACACACACACACACACACACACTGATCTGATTTCGCTGAAGTCCACGCAAATCCTGGGAATCTGAGACTCATTTGAGAAACTATGCATTATGCTTCCATCTCCTCCCCAATAGTCAAAAGGTGTGTATGTGTGTGTGATGTGTGGGCATGCAGGTCTACCCTCAACCCTGAAACAATGCAATCACACCATGGCACATTGCAGCAGTCCGACTTGATGGAGTCACCAGACATGGTGCGTCAATACTCAAGGTTTATTCAATTCCAGACCAATCATTCTGGTGTCATACACTTTTGGGTTAATATTGGAACCGGAGGCTGGGGCCGGGGAGAGATAAATCAGCTTTTATGATGGGTTGTTATGGTTTTTACGGCGCTGGTTTGTGAGGGACTGATTTGGGGATCAATCACAGGTGGTGTCTGCTGGCGGGGTGTGCCGGGGATCGATGGTGTATCTGGGGCCTGCAGTGATGGAGGACTGCTGAACTATGACCAGACCATCCCTCCCTCCCTTCCTCCCCGCTCTGGCACAACTGAAGGAGCATGACACCCACCCATATCATCATCATACCCGACCTCTCTCCCCCTCGCTCGCAATTCACTTCTTTATCTGGATGGCACCTCTGAAAATTCCATTGTCACACAACATTTAACAAAGACAAAAGTCCCAGGCCCACGCTCTATAAGCTGCTGGAGAAAAGCAACAAAACCCCTTTAAGCCAGGACATTAACCTGGAAGGAATCAGGGCCGGTTTTCACAATCACAAAGCACCTCTGATCTTGGCTCAGTTTAGATTTTTCGATCACAATGATTATATCGACAAAGGAGACCTGATCCTAGATCAGTAGTCTTTCTCTGAGATACTCATAAAGAAAAGCCACAATGGAGGTGTTTGCTTACGCAGGAACAGACGAGTAACAAACATGTTAGTTGTCTGGATACAGTACCGTTATGGACCTAAGGGTTAGTTTAACAGTTAAAGACAGTGGTTAGTGGTGTGTCCGACTGCACTGAGAGAGACTAGCATTGGGAGGGTATGAGTTATTTAGTGTTTAACTGCCCCTTTAAATCTCTCTGTTTGCATGTGAAGAGATGGCTCAGAACAAACAAACATACCCACATAAATACAGTACACGTGTGGCACTGACCCAGATATAGACACCATAGTTACTGTCCATGCTTAGACACACACACACACGCATACGCACACGCACACACACACACACAAAGGGACACACTGTTTTTACACACACACAACATGTCCCGTAGCTGTCAGACGGCAGCTTCCTCCTTTCTGTCAGCGTGGCCTGACTGAAACAAAAGACCCGGGGAGCGAGGCAACCTTGTTTCTCAATTAGAGGAAGTTGGTCCTGATTACGCTGCCCCTGCAGAAGCATTCCGATCCCGTGAACTCGTTCAGCTGCTGCCAGCAGGCCCTAAACCAGCCAGAGAGAGTGAGAGAGTCTTAAAGTACTGGCGTGCCCCACCCAGACTCCCCGTCCTCCTCTTCTCTCCTCCTCTCCACACGCATGCACACACACACTCTCCTTCCCACCCCGTCCTCCTCTCCTCTCCTCCTCTCCACACGCATGCACACACACACTCTCCTTCCCACCCCGTCCTCCTCTCCTCTCCTCCTCTCCACACGCATGCACACACACACTCTCCTTCCCACCCCGTCCTCCTCTCCTCTCCTCCTCTCCACACGCATGCACACACACACTCTCCTTCCCACCCCGTCCTCCTCTTCTCTCCTCCTCTCCACACGCATGCACACACACACTCTCCTTCCCACCCCGTCCTCCTCTCCTCTCCTCCTCTACACACGCATGCACACACACTCTCCTTCCCACCCCATCCTCCTCTTCTCTCCTCCTCTCCACACGCATGCACACACACACTCTCCTTCCCACCCCGTCCTCCTCTTCTCTCCTCCTCTCCACACGCATGCACATACACCCTCTCCTCCCCACCCCTTTCCTCCTCTCCTCTCCTCCCCTCCTCTCCACCCCACCCCTTTCCTCCTCTCCTCTCCTCCCCTCCCTTCCCCTCCTCTTCTCCCCACCCCTTTCCTCCTCTCCTCTCCTCCCCTCCCTTCCCCTCCTCTTCTCCCCACCCCTGTCCTCCTCTCCTCTCCTCCCTTCCCATCCTCTTCTCCCCACCCCTGTCCTCCTCTCCTCTCCTCCCTTCCCCTCCTCTTCTCCCCACCCCTTTCCTCCTCTCCTCCCTTCCCCGCCTCTTCTCCCCACCCCTGTCCTCCTCTCCTCCCTTCCCCTCCTCTTCTCCCCACCCCCTTCCCCCTCTCCTCCCTTCCCCCTTCCTCCTCTCCTCTCTTCCCCTCCTCTTCTCCCCACCCCTGTCCTCCCCTCCTCTCCTCCCTTACCCTCCTCTTCTCCCCACCCCTGTCCTCCCCTCCTCTCCTCCCTTCCCCTCCTCTTCTCCCCACCCCTTTCCTCCTCTCCTCCCTTCCCCTCCTCTTCTCCCCACCCCTGTCCTCCCCTCCTCTCCTCCTCTCCTCCCTTCCCCTCCTCTCCTCCCCACCCCTGTCCTCCTCTCCTCTCCTCCCTTCCCCTCCTCTTCTCTCCACCCCTTTCCTCCTCTCCTCCCTTCCCCTCCTCTTCTCCCCACCCCTGTCCTCCCCTCCTCTCCTCCTCTCCTCCCTTCCCCTCCTCTCCTCCCCACCCCTGTCCTCCTCTCCTCTCCTCTCTTCCCCTCCTCTGCTCCCCACCCCTGTCCTCCTCTCCTCCCCTCCCTCCTTCCCAAGTAGAGCCCCCTTTGCCCTGAGAAGAGTAGAGAATTCCAGCTTCCTCACACCCTCAGCTCTATGTCCCTGACAAATGTGTTCACTCCTGGTGTTTATAAGAAGTGAGGTTAGTCATAATCTAGAGAGAGGGAGTATTTACACACTGTGGATATTCTGATAAAAGGCGACGTATTCAATTTCTGTTTGTTTGACAGGCGCACTGTCTCTCTCTCTCTCACGTTGACAGGAAGACCCCCATCCATTCACCCGAGGGTTGCAACCCTAACAGTATTCTCTCTTGCGGCACTCAAGTGCTAACACATATTAAGTAAATGAAGAGTCTCTTCAACCCAGGGAGACAAACGAGCTTCTTAAACACAGGAGGTGTGGCGGTTTGATCTTCCATCGGCCCGTGTTAATGATGAAATCTAGGCCGGCTCGTATTGATGATGTAACTAGGACTGATCCAGGACTGTGTACATTTTAGACCGAGATGGCCCCAATGTTTCTAGCCAGGTGCTCAAGCTCTTCACATCTGTTTACGAAAGAGAGAGAGTATGTATGTGTGTGTGTGTGGGGGGGAGGTTAAGGGGATACTGATGGGATGGGAAGGACTGTGTGTATACATGGCGGTACTTCAAAGCCATCCCGTTACCCGGGCCGACAGTGCAGAGAGTTTACACCCATCCACACCCAGCCAACAGCACTAAACCACAGGTCAGAGTGTCTCCTCTCATTCTTCCCCTCCAGCCAGTGGCCAGGTCCCTCTCTCTCTCTCCCTCTCCCCCTCTCTCTCTCTCTCTCTCTCCCTCTCTCTCTCTCCCTCTCTCTCTCTCTCTCTCTCTCTCCCTCCCTCTCCCTCTCTCTCCCTCTCTCCCTCTCCCTCTCCCTCTCCCTCTCTCTCTCTCCCTCTCTCTCCCCTCTCTCTCTCCCTCTCTCTCTCTCTCCCTCTCTCTCCCCTCTCTCTCTCTCTCTCTCTCTCTCTCTCTCTCTCTGCTGTTTATTGTCATCTCGGCCAGAGAAAAAAACACTGACTGTGCGGTGTAAAACACTGAAGGGGGGATGAGGGGCAGGAGTTGAGGCGGCAGAGGCCCCCAGGGTGGGTAGGAATGGGGGGGGGGGGGGGGGGGGCGGGACCAAGGCTGGCTTGGGGGGGGGGGGGGGGGGGGGGGGCTAGTGTAATCTTGGTGCTGAATAGACGGGAGCTCCTAATAGAAACCCGTCGTCCGGCTGCCACTGAGAGAAACAAGAGCTGTAATGGATGGGCTCAGCTCTGACTCCCCCCGCTCCCCCCCCCCCCACCCCTGTGACCCCTGTGTTGGTCAGAAGTAAGAGCTAAAGAAGCATTGTAGCCCCGGGCCTGATTGAATGGGGAGGAGGGGAGGTGGATGGAGGAGGAGGGTGGAGGGGGGGTATAGGGAGCCCAGCCGCGCTGATAGACCAATTTCCCAGTACTGTGAGCAGCTAGGTCTTGATTGATGAGGGCCGGTGCTGGTGAGAGGAGACCCATCACATACGATCACATAAATACTTATTCAGCTCAAATTCTCCCTGACAAGCCTTGCGACAGCTTTGTGCTGTCACAGATATCATTGGAAGGAAACCGCTCCATTAATCATGCGTAATTAACTTTCCTGAGGGGTTCCGCTGGTAACCAGTGTGAAAGAACGACCCAGTACCAAATCCCAGTAACCAGTGTGAAAGAACAACCCAGTACCAAATCCCAGTAACCAGTGTGAAAGAACGACCCAGTACCAAATCCCAGTAACCAGTGTGAAAGAACGACCCAGTACCAAATCCCAGTAACCAGTGTGAAAGAACGACCCAGTACCAAATCCCAGTAACCAGTGTGAAAGAACGACCCAGTACCAAATCCCAGTAACCAGTGTGAAAGAACGAGCCAGTACCAAATCCCAGTAACCAGTGTGAAAGAACGAGCCAGTACCAAATCCCAGTAACCAGTGTGAAAGAACGACCCAGTACCAAATCCCAGTAACCAGTGTGAAAGAACAACCCAGTACCAAATCCCAGTAACCAGTGTGAAAGAACGACCCAGTACCAAATCCCAGTAACCAGTGTGAAAGAACGAGCCAGTACCAAATCCCAGTAACCAGTGTGAAAGAATGACCCAGTACCAAATCCCAGTAACCAGTGTGAAAGAACGAGCCAGTACCAAATCCCAGTAACCAGGTTGAAAGAATGACCCAGTACCAAATCAAATCAAATCAATTTTTATTTGTCACATACACATGGTTAAATCCCAGTAACCAGTGTGAAAGAACGACCCAGTACCAAATCCCAGTAACCAGTGTGAAAGAACGACCCAGTACCAAATCCCAGTAACCAGTGTGAAAGAACGACCCAGTACCAAATCCCAGTAACCAGTGTGAAAGAACAACCCAGTACCAAATCCCAATAACCAGTGTGAAAGAACGACCCAGTACCAAATCCCAGTAACCAGTGTGAAAGAACGACCCAGTACCAAATCCCAGTAACCAGTGTGAAAGAACGACCCAGTACCAAATTCCAGTAACCAGTGTGAAAGAACGAGCCAGTACAAAATCCCAGTAACCAGTGTGAAAGAATGACCCAGTACCAAATCCCAGTAACCAATATGAAAGAACGACCCAGTACCAAATCCCAGTAACCAGTGTGAAAGAACGACCCAGTACCAAATCCCAGTAACCAGTGTGAAAGAACGAGCCAGTACCAAATCCCAGTAACCAGTGTGAAAGAACGACCCAGTACCAAATCCCAGTAACCAGTGTGAAAGAACGACCCAGTACCAAATCCCAGTAACCAGTGTGAAAGAACGACCCCGTACCAAATCCCAGTAACCAGTGTGAAAGAACGACCCAGTACCAAATCCCAGTAACCAGTGTGAAAGAACGACCCAGTACCAAATCCCAGTAACGTGTGAAAGAACGACCCAGTACCAAATCCCAGTAACCAGTGTGAAAGAATGACCCAGTACCAAATCCCAGTAACCAGTGTGAAAGAACGAGCCAGTACCAAATCCCAGTAACCAGTGTGAAAGAACGACCCAGTACCAAATCCCAGTAACCAGTGTGAAAGAACGACCCAGTACCAAATCCCAGTAACCAGTGTGAAAGAACGACCCAGTACCAAATCCCAGTAACCAGTGTGAAAGAACGAGCCAGTACCAAATCCCAGTAACCAGTGTGAAAGAACGAGCCAGTACCAAATCCCAGTAACCAGTGTGAAAGAACGACCCAGTACCAAATTCCAGTAACCAGTGTGAAAGAACGAGCCAGTACCAAATCCCAGTAACCAGTGTGAAAGAACGACCCAGTACCAAATCCCAGTAACCAGTGTGAAAGAACGACCCAGTACCAAATCCCAGTAACCAGTGTGAAAGAACGACCCAGTACCAAATCCCAGTAACCAGTGTGAAAGAACGACCCAGTACCAAATCCCAGTAACAAATGTGAAAGAACGACCCAGTACCAAATCCCAGTAACCAGTGTGAAAGAACGACCCAGTACCAAATCCCAGTAACCAGTGTGAAAGAACGACCTAGTACCAAATCCCAGTAACCAGTGTGAAAGAACGACCCAGTACCAAATCCCAGTAACCAGTGTGAAAGAACGAGCCAGTACCAAATCCCAGTAACCAGTGTGAAAAAACGACCCAGTACCAAATCCCAGTAATCAGTGTGAAAGAACGACCCAGTACCAAATCCCAGTGTCTTAACTGGGACTGGACTTATTAAAAGCAGAGGCAGTTTCTTCCCGAGTCGCTTCGTTTGTACAGGAAATGGCTTCATTAGTATCGGTTTATGCTCTAATGGGCCCGATACAAAGCGTCCTCTCTCTCACCATCCACACAGTGCAATATCCTGTGAGTGACTGTTGGTTCTAATGTGAGTGTTTGAAGTCCAGAGCAGGGCACACCTGAACTTAACTACCTTCACCCCCTCCCTTTAAGTACACTACTGGAGGCTGGATGCGGAGTGCACAACAAGCCCCCTAGTCTCAAACAGTGGGACCAACACAGCACAGGAAGAGTCTCTGAGGTTCCAAATTGGACCAGGGGCTCTTTGTTTTAAACCAGCAGACCACATGATGTAGTGGTCCAATATTCTCAACAACACCCCACACACACCCACTCCACCCTGCCCTATTTAGCAACAAACCCCCCTGTCCCAACCCCCCCACCATACCCCATTCCGCCTACCTCATCTGCATTCCATCCCTCCCTTAATCGCACCCAGCCCCACCCATCTCCACCCAGCCCCACCCATCTCTACCCAACCCCACCCATCTCTACCCAGCCCCACCCATCTCTAACCATCCCCACCCATCTCTACCCAGCCCCACCCATCTCTACCCAGCCCCACCCATCTCTACCCATCTCTACCCATCCCCACCCATCTCTACCCAGCCCCACCCATCTCTACCCAGCCCCACCCATCTCTACCCATCTCTACCCAGTCCCACCCATCTCTACCCAACCCCACCCATCTCTACCCAGCCCCACCCATCTCTACCCAACCCCACCCATCTCTACCCATCCCCACCCATCTCTACCCAACCCTACCCCCACCCAATATCTACCCAGCCCCACCCATCTCCACCCATCTCTACCCAGCCCCACCCATCTCCACCCAGCCCCACCCATCTCTGGCCGGCCCCACCCGTGTGTGTTAGTGTGCCTTGTGATGGTTTTGTGTGTGAAGTGACCAGCTGGAATAGGAGGTGACAGGAACACAGGTTGTTTGGGAATAGGACTGAATTCCCACTATGTCTGCTCCTCAGTCAGTCTCCCTGGTAATGTCTCCCATGTTTCCCTTTGTCTCACCAGGAGACTGAGGTGAGAACCTATCAATGCTGCTATTTATCTGGGACAGCTTAGGGAGGGGGACTGCAGCTGCAGGTGGGGTCCTGTCTTGTTGGGATAGTGTGTATGTGTGCTTTTGCCTGTGTGTGTGTGTGCACATGTGTGTGTGTATGTAGCTAGTTTCACACACTCAGAGCCAGACTCCTTGCTCGTCCTCAGTCACCCTCACACATTAATGTCCATTTCCCCTGTTGGGTGACAACATCTCCCTTATTACAATGGTGAGATCTGACTGACATCCTGTCTGTTGATGAGCTCTGTTAGGCCTCCTGACACACACGCACACGCACATGCACACACACAAAACACAAACATCTCAAATACAGTCAAATACAGTCAAATACAGTCAAAATGATAACAAGTGGGTAGAAGACTGTGATTGTACAACAAACATAACCTAATTTATTAAAAACAATGATTGTTGTACTTGTTCTAACTCAGCTTGGCCAGTGTAACAGCTTGTAGCGTACTGAACCAATAAGCAACTTAATCAGGAGAGAGCGGTCTCTTAACCTGGTCCCAGATCTGTTTCAGCTGCCTTGCCAACTCCTACGGTCATTGTCACGCCACAGCACAAACAGATCTGGGACCAGGCTAAGAGACTGAACCCTACCACACTCTCCCTGTGCCACGACCTAGTATCCCTAACTTAACTTTCTTTGGAGGACCACTGGACAACCATGTCACTGAACAACATGTTGGTAGTTTCAGCTGTACACCTCAGCCAGAGAGGGGAGAATTAGACTGTTGGGAGACTTGTGTTGGTGTCGAAACGTCAACAATCCCTTTGCCATTGGAGCAGGCCCGTAACAACCCGTAACAGCCCGTAACAGCCCGTAACAGCCCGTAACAGCCCTTAGCAGCCTGTTGCAGCCTGTAGCAGCCTCCTAAAGCAGCCTGTAGCAGCCTCCTATAGCAGCCTGTAGCAGCCTGTTGCAGCCTGTAGCAGCCTGTTGCAGCCTGTTGCAGCCTCCTATAGCAGCCTGTAGCAGCCTCCTAAAGCAGTCTGTAGCAGCCTCCTATAGCAGCCTGTAGCAGCCTCCTATAGCAGCCTGTAGCAGCCTCCTATAGCAGCCTGTAGCAGCCTCCTATAACAGCCTGTTGCAGCCTGTGGCAGCCTCCTATAACAGCCTGTTGCAGCCTGTAGCAGCCTCCTAAAGCAGCCTGTAGCAGCCTGTAGCAGCCTCCTATAACAGCCCGTAGCAGCCTGTTGCAGCCTGTAGCAGCCTCCTAAAGCAGCCTGTAGCAGCCTCCTATAGCAGCCTGTAGCAGCCTGTTGCAGCCTGTAGCAGCCTGTTGCAGCCTGTTGCAGCCTCCTATAGCAGCCTGTAGCAGCCTGTAGCAGCCTGTTGCAGCCTGTTGCAGCCTCATATAGCAGCCTGTAGCAGCCTGTAGCAGCCTCCTATAGCAGCCTGTAGCAGCCTCCTATAACAGCCTGTAGCAGCTTGTAGCAGCCTCCTAAAGTAGTCTGTAGCAGCCTCCTATAGCAGCCTGTAGCAGCCTCCTATAGCAGCCTGTAGCAGCCTGTAGCAGCCTCCTATAACAGCCTGTTGCAGCCTGTAGCAGCCTCCTATAGCAGCATGTAGCAGCCTGTAACAGCTTCCTATAGCAGCCTGTAGCAGCCTCCTAAAGCAGCCTGTAGCAGCCTCCTATAGCAGCGTGTAGCAGCCTGTAACAGCTTCCTATAGCAGCCTGTAGCAGCCTCCTAAAGCAGCCTGTAGCAGCCTCCTATAGCAGCCTGTAGCAGCCTGTTGCAGCCTCCTATAGCAGCCTGTAGCAGCCTGTAGCAGCCTCCTATAGCAGCCTGTAGCAGCCTCCTAAAGCAGCCTGTAGCAGCCTGTAGCAGCCTCCTAAAGCAGCCTGTAGCAGCCTGTAGCAGCCTCCTATAGCAGCCTGTAGCAGCCTGTTGCAGCCTGTAGCAGCCTGTTGCAGCCTGTTGCAGCCTGTAGCAGCCTGTTGCAGCCTGTAGCAGCTTGTAGCAGCTTGGAGCAGCTTGTAGCAGCTTGGAGCAGCTTGGAGCAGCCTGTAGCAGCCTCCTATAGCAGCCTGTAGCAGCTTCCTGTAGCATCCTATAGTAGCATGTAGCATCCTATAGCAGCCTGTGGCAGCTTATAGCAAGCAGCCTGTAGCAGCCTGTAGCAGCCTATAGCAGCATGTAGCAGCCTAAAGCAGCCTGTAGCAGCCTGTAGCAGCCTCCTAAAGCAGCCTGTAGCAGCCTGTAGCAGCCTCCTAAAGTAGCCTGTTGCAGCCTGTAGCAGCTTGTAGCAGCTTGGAGCAGCCTGTAGCAGCCTCCTATAGCAGCCTGTAGCAGCCTGTAGCAGCCTCCTATTGCAGTGTGTAGCAGCCTGTAACAGCTTCCTATAGCAGCCTGTAGCAGCCTCCTAAAGCAGCCTGTAGCAGCCTCCTATAGCAGCCTGTAGCAGCCTGTTGCAGCCTGTAGCAGCCTCTTATAGCAGCATGTTGCAGCCTGTAGCAGCATGTAGCAGCCTCCTATAGCAGCCTGTAGCAGCCTGTTGCAGCCTCCTATAGCAGCCTGTAGCAGCCTGTAGCAGCCTCCTATAGCAGCCTGTAGCAGCCTCCTAAAGCAGCCTGTAGCAGCCTGTAGCAGCCTCCTAAAGCAGCCTGTAGCAGCCTGTAGCAGCCTCCTATAGCAGCCTGTAGCAGCCTGTTGCAGCCTGTAGCAGCCTGTTGCAGCCTGTTGCAGCCTGTAGCAGCCTGTTGCAGCCTGTAGCAGCTTGTAGCAGCTTGGAGCAGCTTGTAGCAGCTTGGAGCAGCTTGGAGCAGCCTGTAGCAGCCTCCTATAGCAGCCTGTAGCAGCTTCCTGTAGCATCCTATAGTAGCATGTAGCATCCTATAGCAGCCTGTGGCAGCTTATAGCAAGCAGCCTGTAGCAGCCTGTAGCAGCCTATAGCAGCATGTAGCAGCCTATAGCAGCCTGTAGCAGCCTGTAGCAGCCTGTAGCAGCCTGTAGCAGCCTGGAGCAGCCTGTAGCAGCCTGTAGCAGCTTGGAGCAGCCTGTAGCAGCCTGTAGCAGCTTGGAGCAGCCTGTAGCAGCCTGTAGCAGCCTGTAGCAGCTTGGAGCTGCCTGTAGCAGCTTGTAGCAGCCTGTAGCAGCCTGTAGCTCTGCCAAGGAAAGTACAGGACCAGACAGCCAGGCCAGAGAGAGGAAGGCCCACGCCAGGCTGGCAGGCAGGTAAGTACAGATAGCAGCCCCTGGATAAGATACCCTCCAGTCACACACACACACACACACACACACACACACACACACACACACACACACACACACACACACACACACACACACACACACACACACAAGGAGTAGGACTGGAATTTGACAGTTCCATTACTATAGGCTATATGAGACAGGTGGCTGGACCACACGCAGAAGAGGAGAGGAGTGGAGGAGAAGAAGAGAGGAGAGTGAGGGAGAGAGGGAGGGAGAGTGAGGGGTCAAGTACACCCAGTCAGCTCAGCTTGACTTATATGGAGACACAGAGAGAGAGAGAGGCAACAATAAGCTCTTGAGTTAGACAGGCCTATAAGCCCCTCTCCTCTGTGTGTGTGTGTGTGTGTATGTGTATGTGTGTGTGTGTATGTGTGTGTGTGTGTGTGTGTGTGTGTGTGTATGTGTGTGTGTGTCTTCTGCCAAATAAACTACAGCGCTAACTCATAGCTCTGTCCCTTAGGACAGCTGATTGGCTGACAATCTAGACTGTTTCACAGAAACAGATAGCAGGTTTTGGAAGAAGTCTGTGGAGCCACTGTTTCTAAGTGTCAGATTACAGGCGTGTGTACGATAGCATTCAGGGCAGAGGACTTGCTTGCTGCGTCAGCCCAGGTGTGTGTGTGTTTGTGCGTGTGTGTGTTGATGTGTTGTTGTGTGTATTCGGGTGCATTACTGTGTGCATATGTGTGTATCTGAGTGGCCTCTGTCATCCCTTCATCCCTCCATCCCGTATCAGGCCCAGCGGTAGGCTTGCTATCCCCTCCTGTGGACTAAACACTGGCCTGTCTGTGGACGAACCAGCCTCTCCTGCCAGAGACGGCACAGGGAGGGCTAGGGAAAGGAGGGGAGGGAGGGCACCATGTGTCATCACCACTGTGTCGTACAAGGGAGAGTCTGTCTACCTGTCTGTGTGTGTGAGCCCTGAACAGTGACCCCTAGAGGCCTAGACAGGCCAGGCTAAACAAACCTCACTCCAGGAACACATGGGGAGAGAGAGAGAGAGAGAGGGAGAGAGAGAGAGAGAGAGAGAGAGAGGGAAAGAAAGAGAGGGGGGAGCAAGAGGAGAAAAGGAGAGAGAGAAAGAGAGAGAGGGGGAGAGGGAGAGAGAGAGAGAGGGCCCCTGGCAGCAAGGCCTCAGTGTTAATCAGAGATATCCCTGGGTTGCCAGACTCAAGCCCCCAGGGTAAACAGTGAGAGGGAGGGAAAGGGAGAAAATAAGAAAAACAAATGGGGGGAATAGAAAGACAAGGGTAGGAAGACAGATGGATGGATCGAAAGAGTGAAAGGAGAAAGGAGAGCGAGAGAGAGAGAGGAGGACGGATAGTCTGCATTCCTGTGGTCACAGCTGCGGCGCTGCAATCACTAAAATGTAGCGTTGTCTCAAGGCCGCCGATTCCTGGACGCGTTACAAAGGGGAAAAAAACAGCACGACATGTCTGCTTTCTGAATCAAAGAAGAGACTGGCAATCAACAGGCCCGGGCTTTACACTACACTACCTCTCTCTCTCTCTTTCTCCATCATTACCTCTCTCTCTCTCACTTCCTCGTTCTCTCTCTCGCTCTATCCGTCTGTCAGTGATGCGATGGGGTTGGTTGGGATGACCCCTCTGTCTTTTTTTACAGGGTCTATATTTGCTCCTCTCTTCACCACTGACCAATCTGGGGAGGCAGTCAAAAGCGGAGGCCATCGATCACAGCGCTGACAGTGGGGGCCCTGGCGGGGCCAGCCCTGTTATTTGGCTGATGTGATCACACACATGTTTGTTTTACTATCTTTGTGGGGACACAAACAATTATTCCCATTCAAAATACTATTTTCCATAACCCCTAACCCTGACACTAACCTTAACCCTAACCTTAAGCCCAAAAACCCTAACCCTAAACCTAACCCCTATCCCTAATTCTAAAACTAACCCCTAAACCTAAAAATCTCCCCACATGTCAGAATTTCCCTTGTTTTACTATCCTTGTGAGGACTTCTGGTCCCCACAAGGATAGAAATACCAAACCAAACCACACACACACACACACACACACACACACACACACACACACACACACACACACACACACACACACACACACACACACACACGCAGGCAAAGCTGGGGTTTGGTTTGGAGGCGCTCTGACTGTGCCCTTCGAGCATGTCCATAGAAAACACACTGGATCACCGGTTAGCTGCATGTTTGGGTCACATTGGCGTGAACGCTGCAGTAGTGGGCGAACTGTTGTAGTTGGAGAAGCAACGGTAGCAGCAAATCTTTCCGCTAGAAACGGTGTAGCTTCCCAGTAGTGTCCACTCCTCTATGTCTGCCCCAGACAATGGTTCAACATCCTCTGTGAAGAGGATCCTAAAAATATCAAATACACTCAATCTCCCCTGTGACTCATCCCACAGAACCTCTCTCCCATTCAGTGGTGGGACTCTTCCCTGGACAGCTCATTGTTTCCTGCTTGACCCCCCTCCCCACCCCTCTCCTCTCCCCCCACCAGGGTAGGAGCCCAGCCCAGCCTGTGTACTATTGTCCGCCACTCACAACAGTTTATCATCACTCTGTGGCTATAATTGGAAGCAGAAGTATATTCTATTGGGACGCGTCAGTGACATGGCTATCTGTCTGTTCTGATATTCTCACCAGCTAATTTAGCCCCATCTGCATGACAGAGAAGAGAGGAAAAGGAGGGGAGAGGGGTGGGGAGGAGAGGGGAAGAGAGGGGAGCGCTGACAAACGATATAGGCACAGACATCACACACAGACAGATAGTGCTACATTCTAAAATACTATTATCTAGAGAAAACAGACCAAATGCACATGAACTGACCCAGAGGAAGACCCAGGACAATACAACACACACAAATCAATTCTACAATGCAATTGACACCATACTACAAACAGAGCCAGTAACATACAGAGACAACACTGTAAACACAGACATGATAGAATAAATACCCACCATCGATATAGAGGAAATATGACATACACTCACACACGCACGCACGCACGCACACACACACACACACACACACACACACACACACACACACACACACACACACACACACATCTGCCCATCTAACAAAAGGTGTATTCTTCATTAACGGTGTGTCCGTGAGAAGGACAGAATCTTCCACATGGAATCCCTCCTGATCTCTGTGACAGGCTACTGCCAGGCCAGAGCAGAGGCCCACTACCCTGCTTCCTTTCTCCTCTAACCCCTCAGCCCGTCAGCCCTGCTACCTGAACAATGAACAATTTGTTCATATCCACTGCAGAAGAAAAGAGGGACTGACAAAGCAGGAGATAGGGTTACATTGTTAAATGGATGTCCTACCCTCTTACACCCTACAGGTGTGCGGCAACTGAAAAAGGATTCAAAACACCAAAAACCACAACTTCCCTCCCTCCCTCCCTCCCTCCGCTCATCGTCTCCAGAAAGTATGAATGGGGAGGAGGGGGTGAGGGCGGGAAGAGCAGAGCGTATTTCATGGACTCATTGAGCGATTAGGGAGAGAGAGTTTTAGTGAACTCTCCAACCCCCCCCCCCCCCCCCCCCACGGCGCTCACTCACTCAGCTGCTATCTCGGATCGCATCACGCTGCTCTGCACCTTCACACTAGCGCTCACCTTTTGCTCTCTCCCGTCTTTTCTCTCACTCTCACCCCCCTCTCTCTTTCTCTCTGTTTCTCCTCTACACTCTCTTTCAATGGCATCTGACACAGAGGCGACAATAGAACGAAGGGGAGCGCTTAAATACTACTTTGCTGCCAGCTGCCAGGGAGTGAAGTCATCATCATTGCCACCCGACAGACAGACTTGCTTTTCCCTGAATCCATTAAATATATTGCCTTAAACCATACCTCTAAACTCGAAAGACAAATAGTGTTTCTCTTTCTGGAACTTTCCAGAATATATTCATGCCTCTCTGTCTCCCCACTTCCCTCTGTCTATTCTCTCCATCTCACTGCCCCTCTCCCTCTGTACTCAACATGTACCACTCAAAGCATGGTCCCAAAACATCTTTCTTTCTCAAACTTTCCTTATCCATCCATCTCTCTCTCTCTCTTCCCCCTCTCCATGGGTATTCTCCATGTAAAATATTCTCCATCCATCTATCTGCCAACATAAGTATGGTTTTAATATGATGAGTCCTCTGGGGGCCCAATAGGGCTCTGTGTGTCTGTCTCCGGCTCTCTCTTCATCACTCTCTGTCAATGGTCCCCAGGGCTGGGATATACACCTCAGGGACATTCTAATTGGCCGAACCCAAATGGCTCATTCTGTTCCACCTATCATCCTGGGCTTTAATGGATAACTTGAGTGCACTGAGGCTTTGAACATTTTGGGATATGTTTTCTGTCTGTTGCTTTCGTTGTTAATAATGGGAATTTAAGTTAAATAATAAGTAAAAGTCACTAATCACATCTTCTATGGAAACTCAATAGTGACAACTGAGGGAGTTTTGTCCGACATCTAACAACTTCCTAATATGGATACCATTGAGACATGCCATTAGGCAAATTAAGGATCTCTCTCTCTCTCTCTCTCTCTCTCTCTCGCTCTCTCTCTCTCCATATCAGCACGCAGTCACACCTGCTCTCCCCTTGACGAGGTCACTAAAGTCCATATCTCTCTTCAGTGGTGTGAACTACGGTGAATCATCATCAAATATTGTCTCAGGATTTTCTCTCTTTTCTTCCTCCCGCCATCTCTCCTCCTCTCTGAGAGGCTGTTTATCACTCTGCCATGACAGCTTTCCTCTGTCGCTCACATCCAAGAGAGAAGGGAGAGTGTGCTGTGTCACAAACAGGACAATAGCAGAGCCTTCTAGATACGTGGCCTGTGTACATTCCACAAGACTTGCACAATAACTTATCTGGACTGAAAAGACAGATAGAGGGCGAAACAAAAGAAAGAAAGAAAGAAAGAAAGGATGAAAGAAAGACAGAAATGTGGAAAGATAGCGACAAGGAGGTGAAGAGGTGACAGGTGAGAGATGCTTTCAGTTTGCCTCTGAAAAGGTCGAGTGTTTGTGTGCGTGCATGCTCACGTGTGTGTGCGTGGAGCCTGACTACTTTCACCACCCTCCACTGCTTACATATGGCTCAGAAGCACGTAGCTGGTTTCCAAACGCTAACATGAAACACAACCTGAGAGTAGAAGAGCTGGTGAGGTAATGTGATAGGACAATTTAAGACAGACTCTATCTCACAGCAGCTCAAAGGGTATTAGGTATAGAGCCTTTAGTCATGGGTCTCCTGAACCGGAATCAGTGGCGAGTTAGCCCAGCCTGAAGGAAACGGGATCTCATTTTAGCTAATCCAGATCTGAGACCTGCCCATAAAACTGTCCCTCTTAATGGATCACCACACACACACCCACACATACTTCCCCCCATAAACCAGTAAGCAGATACACACGCACAAGTCCTCACACACACAAAAACACACACACACTTTCTCCCTTTAAACCCACACAAGTCCTCACACACACCACATTTCTTACCAGGGCTTTCCCTCTGAGGCTTCATTCAGATAATGCTCATGAATCCATAATGCACACCTTCATGTCAATTGTTTGCTGAAGCGTGTCAAATTTGCATGTGTATTTCAGAGCAAACAGAGTGGAGGGACATGAGTCTGTGGTGTGGACTGGCTCTCTCAGGAGAGGGGCCTCCCCCCGTAAGGCCTCCCCTCACACCCCAAAACCTCTCCCTCTCTCTCCCTCTCCCGCTTTTTCCAGGCCAAGCTCAGTGCTTGACCTCTCTGTGTCACTCAATTCACCCGGCAATATTTGCTTTTGTCATCATAAATATTAAATATGGCCAGGGGCAAATATTTGGGTTTGGCGACCTCGAAGTGGTAATGAATTAATGTTATTCATGAAGGAAGCTGAGGAGTCAGGGTGCTCTCAAAGACACACGTCCTTTCAGCCTCTCCAGCCCCTTACCGTAAAGCCTGGCCCGCCGCGGTTACACAGGGGAAAGACCCACTCCTGAGGGCCGCTGGGGTGTGTGTGTCTGTGTACTTGTTTGTGTCTATGCATGTGAAAGTATGTGTGAGAGCTAGGCTGGCATCACAGGGGAGAAAAAGGCGATCCCAGGCTGACTCAGGGCTCGGTGGGTAATTGTGACCTGTGAACCCTTGAACATCCTAAATCACCAATCCAAACACCCCGAGCCCCTGTAAATACCCAGACTCTAACCTGCAGCTACACCACAGGAACTCAGACCACTTTCTCATGAGCCCCAGGTCCCACTGAAACCTCTAGCCGTGCCCTGGCTGAGGGTCATCTAACCCTGGGGTGATTATCTCTCCCCTCTCCCCTTGACTCTGGTCCCTAGTGGCTGGGCTGCCCTGGGGAGGCACAGGTTAATGAGCTAATGGCCCAGGGTGAGTATTGGAATAATATAGGAATGTTTGCCCGGTCGCCCCTGATTGCAACAGAAGATAATTGGGAGACTATAAACCTAGCTAATCCTCCATTGATGCACCCCTCTGTCTCCCCTTTTTTGACATGGTAACAAAGAAACACAAGACACACATACGCAGATGGACGCGTGCATACACACACACGCACATGCACACACACACACACGCACACATGCACACACACACGCACACACACACGCACACACGCACACACACACATGCACACACGCACACACACACGCACACACGCACACACACACATACAGACATACAAACCCAGTATCATCTAATCCCCCTCCCCTCTCCCCCTCCTCACCGTGCCCCTGTGCAAGGACAGCGCCCGTAGGAGGCCCTCGTCTCGGGGGCACAAAGGTTGTCGTTGGAGGGGCCCAAAGTGAAGTAAAGGATAGGCCCCCCGGGGCTCGTCACAAAGAGGGGGAGCGACGCGGAACAACAGAGCTCCGCACACCATTAAACCCCGGGTACAAACAGAGGTTCAAAAGGCCTAACCCTGGAAGCCTGGAGGGCCTTTCACCCAGGCCAGCCTCACAGCCCGGCCCAGCAGGGAAGCCTCTTCACAGGGAAGGATGAGATACAGAGCCCCTATATATCGGATCATCTAGACAATGTGGGGACAAAAGACACTGTGTGTGTGTCTGTCTGTGGCTCTGGACAGGGTGGAAATGAGATTATGTATTTTGTACTGTATTACAGTGTGTGAATGGGGCTGTGCGGCTGTGTTTGAAATGAATGAGACCTTGTCAGTGTACAGTGAAAATGTGCTTAACACCATGTGCAACAGTGCAAATAACGCCCCATCTTACACTCTAGACATTATTACATCTAGAGTTAAACAAGGAATGAGGCATCTCAGCTATCTTTAGCAAGTCTCTCTCTCTCTACAGATGAACTCTGAGTATTTCTCCTACAGTAGCCTCTTCACTGTAACCAGCCACTCACTAACATGGCACATGGCTGAATTAGAGGCAATAGACGCAACGCTTCCATTCATTTCAACTCAGCATCGATGGAAATACCAAGCTGAGCTGAGCAGTGCCAAGCCAAGCCGGGCGGTGCCAAGCCTCAAGCCCAGGGCCGCCTCTTCACCCCCTCTCCTTGCATGGCCCTGCCGAGCGTGGGTCAGGTCCAAAGTCTTCTCTGGGTGCCAAAAGAACTCCCTCTAACCCAAAACACTGACACGGAGCCAGTCCCGATGTGAATGTCCTCAAAGAGATCCCATAAAACAAGACTGTCATTGTGGCATCCCAAGACGCTGCATGGCAGCTTTAAATTGAACGGTTCCCATTGACTTTGTTTTGTCAAGATCTATCATTGGCTAAATTAGGAGGTATGGATATAAAACACAATAAATACTATGGATAAAGCATATGGACGTACAGTATATATATATATATATATATATATATATATATATATATATATATATGTTTGTCTGTGGTCTGTCTGTCTGTCTGTCTGTCTGTCTGTCTGTCTGTCAATTCGCCCGTCCATCCGTTTATCCACCCAACCATCCACTCATTCATCCATCCACCCAACCATCCACTCATCCATCCATCCATCCATCCACTCATTCATTCATCCATCCATCCACCCAACCATCCACTCATTCATCCATCCACCCAACCATCCATCCATCCATCCACCCAACCATGTACTCATCCATCCATCTCTCCACCCAACCATCCACTCATCCATCCATCCACCCAACCATCCACTCATCCATCCATCCATCCACCCAACCATCCACTCATCCATCCATCCATCCACCCAACCATGTACTCATCCATCCATCTCTCCACCCAACCATCCACACATCCATCCACCCAACCATCCACTCATCCATCCATCCACCCAACCATCCACTCATCCATCCATCCATCCATCCAACCATCCACTCATCCATCCATCCATCCACCCAACCATGTACTCATCCATCCATCTCTCCACCCAACCATCCACTCATCCATCCATCCATCCACCCAACCATCCACTCATCCATCCATCCATCCATCCATCTATCTAAGCACCATAAACAGTGCCGATGCCCTCGAACTGCAGAGTGACTCTAACTGTAATCAAACCAAACAGAGGCCTTCAGTGCTCTGGCTAATAAAGTGGAGAGTGAGCTCTGTCTGTGTCTCTGGACATGTTGTCATTGAGTTTATAGTAAAGTGGAAAAGTTGTCTATAAAACCACACACAGCTCAGTCCCATATGGGCAATGGTTGCATCTGGAGCAGCTAGGCACAGTTTAACAACTTTTATTGCATTTACTCTTCTGCAGGAGAGAGAGAGAGAGCGAGAGAGAGAGAGAGAGAGAGGGAGGGATAGATGGAGAGAGGGAGAGGAGGAAAGAGAGAGGGGGGGGGCGAGAAAAAGCGAGGGGGGAGAGAGATGAGGGAGAAAGAGAGAGAGGGAGCAAGAGATGGAGAGAGAGCACATGGGAGAGAGAGAAAACAGAGAGAGAGAGAGAGAGAGAGAGAGAGAGAGTGAGAAAGAAAGAAAGAGAAAAGAGAGAGAGCATTTCTTTTGATTTTAAATTGGCAGCACTCTAAGGAAACATAATTTACTTTCCCCTTTAATAGATACATTTATTACGTAAAAATGACCCTAACAGGTTACAGCTGTGTTTCCTCCTTTGTGTTTTGCTTTATGGCATGTGGGAAATCCATTCTGGTTTATTCAGCACTGTCACTATATACACTCAGCACTTCCCACTACTGCAGTCTGCGGATCAGATTCTATTGTTTTTACTGGGATTCTATTGGATCGGTTAATGTCTAATGTTTGTTCAATAAAAATACAAAATACAATCAGGATGTAAAATATTGTAATTATATGATGATATACTATAATCTACACCTCGACACAGAGGGTGGTCTATGATGGTGGTCTATGATGTAACTACACTGGTGCAATTGTGTATGCAATTGTGGAATAAATAAAACGTGGCTGTACTGAACAGTACTCTCTACACTGTACAACACAGCCTCACTGTACACTGCTTCCTGCGGTGTGCAGATATCATAAGGGTGGAGTTATTGCTTAATACCAGAGACTCTGCTTTGAGTCAGTTTTACACCATACTCAGCAGCAGAACATATGAACCAATATTTAAGCCCAGTAAGCCAGACTTTAATGTGTTCTCAAACACCCGCCACCATTCAGCCTGGATTTAACACAAACCCAGACGCCATGCACTCCATCACCAAGCACTCTGGAGTGTGTGTGCCCCCCCCCAGCCTCCCTCCCTCCCTCCAGCCTAGCCCAGCCCGGCCCCTCCCTCCCCCAGCCCGGCCCCTCCCTCCCCCAGCCTAACCCAGCCCAGGCCCGGCCCAGCCTCATGGTTATAATTGAGAGTTAATGATGCAGTTGGATCTGTTCTTTACTTCATATTAAACAGAGCCCAGCGCTGCCGCCTGGCCGTAAAAGCAGCAGCCACCCCCCCCCCTCACTTACACCCCTCTCCCCCCTCGTCCCCGCTCCACACTCCTTCTCTCTCATTCCTCCACAAGATGTCTTTAAGCATTCAGGGACGCGATGATTTAACAAGGGAGGGTGTCATTTCTTTCCAGGCCTGCAGGCTACTGTGCTGCCCCCCCCCCCCCCACACCCGCACACCCCAGAATCACCTCCCCGAACAAAGAGCCTAATGTATGAGGGGGCGGGGGGGGGGGGGGGGGGGGGCTGGCAGCAGACACACACACGGTGCTGATAACGGGTACTAGGCCTTCTCTTTCCTTTACGGCACACTGGATGAAAAATGTCCTCCTCCCCCATATCCTCCCCAAACCTCCCATGGAGGGGGGCTCCTGCGACTGGCTGGCGCCGGGAGCGGTGCGTCGGTGTGCTGCCCACGGTGAGGTGGAGAGGGGCTGCTCCTCTATCACAGAGGCTGACCAGAGGGGGAGAGAGCCATAGAGCCAGCAGAGAAAACAAACAGACAGAGCTGCCAGTGTTGGGCCCCGGTCAGTGGGGAGTTCCAGAATTTGGCCCCGCTGATCTCTGGAGCCTCCTGGAGGGTTATCTGCTGCTAGCGCTATCATTTATCACCAGCTAGCAGCACTACCCTCTCTCTGTCTGTCTCTGTCCAACACTCTCCCTCTCTCTCGCTCTCTCTCTCTCTCTCTCCTTCACACACAGAAACAGACAGAGGTTACTGAGCAACTCAAAGAGATATAGACATCACATAGAAGTAGACACACGTAGATGTTGTTGGCTGACATGCATATATTGATAAATACAGTATATAGGCCTGCAGATGCATGCAAGAGCATACACACGACACACACACACATACGCACACACACGCACATACACAGATTCATGATCCTCAGACCTCCTTTCGCCCCACAACACTGTTGTTGCTGGGAAGAAGAAGGAAGAAGAAGAAGAAGGAGAAGGAGAAGGAGAAGAAGAAAAGGAAGAAGAAGAAGAAGAAGGAGAAGAAGAAAAGGAAGAAGAAGAAGGAGAAGGAGAATAAGAACAGGAAGAAGAAGAAGAAGAAGAAGGAGAAGAAGAAAAGGAAGAAGAAGAAGGAGAAGGAGAATAAGAACAGGAAGAAGAAGAAGAAGAAGAAGGAGAAGAAGAAAAGGAAGAAGAAGAAGAAGGAGAAGGAGAAGAAGAAAAGGAAGAAGAAGAAGAAGGAGAAGAAGAAAAGGAAGAAGAAGAAGAAGGAGAAGAAGAAGGAGAAGGAGAAGAAGAAAAGGAAGAAGAAGAAGGAGAAGGAGAAGAAGAAAAGGAAGAAGAAGAAGAAGAAGAAGGAGAAGAAGAAGGAGAAGGAGAAGAAGAAAAGGAAGAAGAAGAAGAAGAAGAAGGAGAAGAAGAAGGAGAAGGAGAAGAAGAAAAGGAAGAAGAAGAAAAGGAAGAAGAAGAAGAAGGAGAAGAAGAAGGAGAAGGAGAAGAAGAAGTAGGAGAAGGAGAAGGAGAATAAGAATAGGAGGAGAAGAGGAAGAAGAAACTTTGCCTTCCTTCCTTTCTCCCTTTCTCTACATCTTCTTCTCCTCTCCCTCATTCTTCCTTTTTTTTCCTTACTCAAAAATGTCAATGGAGCTCTTTTCTTTCCCTCCTCCTTGTGTGTGTGTTTTCAGGGAGGCGGCAGAATGCAGCAGCAGTGTATTGGTCTTGTCAGCCACCGTGAAGGCATCCCAGAGGTGTCAGTAAGGCCAGTGATTTGTGTGCTGCTTGCAATCCTCTCACTGTTCTAATGGCTTTCTCATTCTTGTCTGGAGAGAGCCCATCGAGGCCCAGGCAACTGGCCCTACCGACTCACCCGCCCAGCAGCACTCACCCGGGTCCTCTCTC